>NW_007838151.1:0-728 GCF_000696425.1 Galeopterus variegatus
ATTAAGAAACCTCATGTTCTTGTGTGTGACTTCCACAGGAACTGGGGTGGTTCATTCGAGCTGTGTTAATTTAGTTAAAAAACACTCAATAAGGTTATGAAAGAATTTTAAAAATTGAATACAGAAATGATGTAAAGAAACTGAAGTCTACTTCAGTATAATCCACTTGAAATTCTCCGTGCTTTGAGTATGAACTTGGGAGTAATGGTAAATGAAATGAATCTCCTAACAAGAAGCAACAATTCTTCCATCTAGTACTACTGAGGCAGTAAAAAGCAAGTGCCTCAAGGTTCACCCCATCCAGGTCAGAACTCCTGTAAAGTGCTGTGCAGATTTCAATTCAACACTTCTGTGTCCAGCTTAACCACTCTTAAGGGGGCTTCTTGGTAATGAATTTCACAGTTCACTAGTCTGCACAGAGCTCGTGCTGTGCCTGGCGGTAATCTCCCCTGCCCTTCAGAAACCCCATAAATATGTGACCCAGAGCTGAGGAATATGTTTACTCATTGAAGATTGTGGCCTAATCATACAGCTGATTCTGAGGTGGCGGCGACATGGGCGGTGTCAGTGGCAGCAGCGGCAGAGCAGGGGACAGCGGTGGTTGGTGGGTCAGTGGCAGTGATACAAGTGGCTGCAGGGGCACCAGACTCCTGAAGAAGACAATTAACTGTTACAATTTTTATTAAATTCTCTTTATGTCTATATTGGAAGGACATATAAAGCATAGA
>NW_007838152.1:0-728 GCF_000696425.1 Galeopterus variegatus
ATAGATTTAAGACCAAAAAGTATGAAAAAGATAAAGATGGGCCACTATATAATGATAAAAGTGTCTATCCATGAAGAGGGTATAACAATCATATTTATTTATGCATCCAACATTGGAGCAGTCAGATTTATAAAGCAAACACTATTAGACCTAAAGAAAGAGATAGAAACTAATACCATAATAGTTGGGGATCTGAACACTCCACTCTCCACATTGGAAAGATCATCAAGGCAAAATATCAACAGAGAAACACAAGACCTTTTGACCAACTGGACTTGATATATATCTACAGAACATTCCATCCAACAATGTCAGAATATTCATTCTTCTCTTCAGCACATGGAACATTTTCCAGGATAGTCCACATATTAGGTCATGAATCAAGTCTCAACAAATTCAGAAAGATCAGAATTATTCCATGTAATTTTTTCTGACCACAACAGATTAAAACTAAAAATCAATAACAAATAAAACTCTGGAAACTATCCAAACACATGGAAATTAAACAACATTCTACTTAATGACATATGGGTCCAAGAATAAATTAAATAGGAAACAAAAATGTATTGAAACTAATGAAAAAAATGACACATCATACCAAAATATGTGGGATACTGCAAGCAGTACTAAGGGGGAAATTTATTGCACCAAATACTTACCTCAGAAGAATGGAAAGATGGCAAGTAAACAACCTAACATTTCACCTTAAAGAATCAGAAAAACAAGAA
>NW_007838153.1:0-728 GCF_000696425.1 Galeopterus variegatus
GTTTAATTAAAGTATGTAAGTTAAAGAAAAAGAATCTAAACATGACTTTAAACTTTTAGAAGTTTGGAGCTATACGTACATCACCTATCTTTAAATGCTCACATTTTCCACAACATGAAACATTTGCCAATTGGATTTAACACTTCTCCATCAATACTTTCTGACTTCTTGGTGGCTGGAATAAAGTGCTTACATGTAAGTGTTTGAGTTTGTATCTGTGTGTTTGTACTGTGTGTGGTTGTGTGTGTGTTTCTGTGAGCATGTCTGAATGTGTGTGATTGTATGTGGACAGTTCTTACCCACACCACTGGTCACTGAGAGTGAAGATTGTTCCCAGTGTGTGCTTTTTATAAACCATATAGCTTTTTCAAAGCACACTTCACCTTTATCTTGGTGTAGCAGTTACAACTTCTATGAGCTGACCCTGTCTTCATTTTGACCATCTCTCCAGCAGGGGGAGAATCTAACCTATGTCTGTCCTGTCAAGGGTCAGCAGCAGTAGTGCTGGCGATCGCTGTCCTGATCCACTTGGCCTTCAAGAAGGTCTCTCGGGTCTCTGACCACTTCCCTGACATTAGGTCTGGGCACATTTTGCCCTCAGGCAGACTGTGGAGGCAAACGTTGGCTTCAAATTCTTTGTCATCAGCAGAAACAGGAAAGTCTCTCAGGACTCTGGCCCCAAACAACAACCTTTCCTGGTTCAGTGAGAATCTGCTTCCACATCTGCT
>NW_007838154.1:0-728 GCF_000696425.1 Galeopterus variegatus
TAGGGTGTGGGGTAGGGGAAGCACTGCACAGTCCCATGATGAGTTCTGTCCTTTAGTGAGCAGTGTCCTGCGTGTGACATTCACAGGTGCTTCTCTTTTTTCTTCGCCTTTAGGTGAGGCTGGAAGGATGTGGGGTGAAGGGAAAAGGGTTTTTTGTTTGTTCGTTTGTTTTTTCCTTTTTGTCTTTTTTCGTGTCCGGCAATGGATCACAACCCTCAGTGTCGCGCCCGTAACGGACCGGGACCAGCAACAGGATCGCAACCCTCGGTGTTGCTCCCGCACCTGGCTCAGCCAGTGAGCGGAAACTGGTCTGTATGTGGGATCCAAACCCTCAGCGGGAGTGCCACCGTGCTCCCAAGCGGCGCACTGTAGCAGTGCGCCACTGGGCTGGCTCCGAAAAGGGGTTTTGTGTTTCTCTTTTCTCAGGACAGTTATGCTCTGACGAAACCCCAACCTATTAGGATCAGCTGACATAGTTTCCCCTGAGGTCAGGCTCCGATAAACCACATCCTGCTCTGGTGTATTTCAGGATGGCTCCTTTCTCCCTTTCTCTTCTGGGAGCACAAGGATTCTTCTCTTTGGGAACCTAGATGGAAACCTGAGGTGGAGTCTAAAGCATTAGGATCTCTGAGACTGCCCCCCTGGGGTGCACCCAACTCTCAGATTCCCCACTCTGAGACTTCAGCAATTCTTCAGCTACAGCTCTGGTTTCTCTGCCCCAGTCCTGG
>NW_007838155.1:0-728 GCF_000696425.1 Galeopterus variegatus
GGGATGAAGTGATATCTCAAGGTGGTTTTGATTTGCATTTCCCTGATGATTAGTGATATTGCATATTTTTCCATATACTTGTTGGCCACTTTTATGTCCTCCTTTGAGAAATGTCTATTCAGCACTTTTGCCCATTTTTTATTGGGTTGTTTTCTTTCCTTCACAGATATAGAAAAAACAATCCTAACATTCATATAAAACAAAAAAAGACCCCAAATAGCCAGAGCAATCCTGAGCAAAAAAACTAAAGCTGGAGGCATTACATTTCCTGACTTCAAACTATGCTACAAATCTATAGTAACCAAAACAGCATGGTACTGAAAAACTGGACATCCATATGTAGAAGAATGAAACTTGATCCATACCTCTCACCATATGACAAAATCAACTCAAAATGGCTTAAAGACTTAAATATAAGATGTGAAACTTTAAAACTCCTAGAAGAAAACAAAGGGTAAACACTCCAGGATGTAGGACTGGTTAAAGACCTTATGAATAAGACCCTAAAAGCACAGACAACAAAAGAAAAAATAAACAAGTGGAGATTATATCAAGCTAAATTCTTCTGCACAGGAAAGGAAACAATCAACAGAGTGAAAAGACAACCTACAGAATGGGAGAAAATATTTGCAAACTATGCTTCTGACAAGGGATTAATATCTAGAATATACAAAGAACTAAAAGCATTTTTATTCAAATGAAAATGGTTATTTCAAAAGCGACTTAAT
>NW_007838156.1:0-728 GCF_000696425.1 Galeopterus variegatus
AACTATGATAAACTGTGTACCTTTTTAAAAAGTCCAAGTGAAATATTATTTTGGTGTCTTTGTTGACAATGGAGTTTATGTTATCTTTATTACTTAAGAGATCTTATTTCCTTTGCTGTTGTGTGCACTTGAATTTCATTGATTTTTGAAGAGAAGTCTTTATTTTTGTGGTTGAAATCATGTATTGATGTGTTTCCTAAGAGCCGAATAAAAGTCACTTATATTTTGCCTTTATTTTCAGTGATTTTTATCCATCGAGCGTTTTGAAAGAAGTAGATACTTGACATGCTGTCATCTTTCCATTATTTAAAACTATGTATCATAAAAATTACATTTGATGGTGGGATGACACATTCTTGAGGATACTGAATGTACCATGCAATACATGAGTTCCTGAATGTTTCAGCTTAAACCTGTTTGATTCAGCCAGTAAAAGTGCCCTGTACAGTACCAAAGGAAAGTAAGATATGTGTTTTGAGTGAACTACAAGAAAACAATTTGCTTTGCAAATGACTTAAACTTTAAATTACACATTTAAACTACACACACTTTCAAGCATTGAGTATTGTATTTACAATAATTTTTTGCTAACAACATCTGAAAAATGTCTATAATTTTCATAATTTACTGATTTTCGAGTATCAGTGAATATGAACATATAAAATATATTTGTTAGTAAGTTATTGGTGTCTCTGAATTGATGAGTAGTTTCTATATATCCTTTCCCA
>NW_007838157.1:0-728 GCF_000696425.1 Galeopterus variegatus
GAGAGAGAGAGAGAGAGAGAGAGAGAGAGAGTTTTAGTTGGACGGGTTTATTTATTTGGGTTCTTAGTGACTGTGGTCTGTGAAACTGGATGTGAGTAGGGTGTTAACCCCCCATAAGTAAGTTCTTTCAGTTTTGTATAATCAGATATTTATTCACACAAGTAAATGTGTCGTTCTAGATGTTATGAGGTGGAGATTAGGGAATGCAAAGATTTATAAACCATGTTCCTGCCTGGATAGTTTATGGTTAATAAAAATATAAGAATAATATTTCTATTATACAGGTTTTCATACATTGGTGATAAAGGCATATAATAAAATGCTGTAAGAGTTCAGAAGAAAAAAAAATCATATTCAGTGAACATTGTCAGGGAAGACTTGTGTTTTACTTGATTTGGGCTTTATAGAATTATTGCTTAGGAATAGCAGATGGAGTGAGAGAGGGTAGAACAGTACAAGGATTTTTAGAAAAGAGAGATAATAAAATGTTTTCCAGGATAGAACATTCATCTAAGCTATAAAGAAAGCTATAAAGCTTTAAAATAAATTAAGTTTATATAGTACAAGTCTGTATGTTCCAAATTTTATAATTTATATTTTACATACTGGTCTTTAGAAAGAGGAGCCATTGAAGGATGTTGAGAAAACAGAATAATTTAATCAGGCACCCTCACCTTAGGTCCAGTTGGGGGTGGTGTGGAGCATTCTTTGTAAGCAAATTGTGTGTG
>NW_007838158.1:0-728 GCF_000696425.1 Galeopterus variegatus
ATATAGAGTTGCAAAAGACAGCAATTATATTGAAATAATTTTCAATAAAATAGCAAATTTATGATAGAGTAATATATGTATTTCATTAGTAATACAATATATAACAAAGTCTATCAGCAATCTAATAATGTCTATAATTTCCCAGTTGATGAGCTTAAGTGATATTTTGAGATAGCTGCAGCAATTTTAATGTAATATGAAAATATCTGGGATTTCAGTTGGTGACAGAATTACTGGGGTTGCTAATACTGTGGTTTGGTGCCTACAGTCAAAATTGAAGAAAAAACGAAGTTTGATTGATTATTGAAAATAAAGATGAATGTTTTCCCCATCCAAAATCATGTATTTTGTAAAATCTTTCCACAGATGTCTTGGGAATCATGGATTCCAGTTAAGAACTCCTTTAGAGAAGGGGGTTTAGCAAGGTAATATAACCACGACATTGCTCTAAATTATGAATTCTTCTAGAACGTAGAGATAGAATTTAATTTACAAAATTAAGATTTATTCAAAACCACAAAGGACCATCCTTACTGAATAAACCAAGAATGCCCACGATGGATTAGTTCTTCAGGCCACCAATGTGTCTTGCCCTCTGTTGCCTAAGAAGACCTCTTGATGATTTTTGCAGAATGAGGAGACCATTTCCCCCAAGTCTACAGAAAGGCATCAAGCAAAGGTGTAGGAAAGAGGTCTGATTAGCCTAGGTGGTCAGTAGGATGACCTTG
>NW_007838159.1:0-728 GCF_000696425.1 Galeopterus variegatus
TGTAATCAAAACATTTATCTTAAACTCAAAAGTACTGATAAGCATTCCTCTTTTTAAATAATAGTGAAAAATAAATAGCACCTTTTAATTCATGGCATTCTTTTCTAAAATGCTAAGTTCTGGTGCTCCTCAGCTTACCACGGGGTTATGTCCTAATAAACCCATCGTAAATAGAAAATATCAGAAGTTGAAATGCATTTAATACACCGAACCTACCTAACATCATAGCTTAGCCTAGCAACATTAAACGTGCTCAGAACACCTATAGTAGCCTACAGTTGGACAAAATCATCTAACACAAAGCCTATTTTATAATAAAGTGTAGATTATTCCAAGTAATTTATTTAATACTGTATTGAAGTAAAAAACAGAATGGTGATATGGGTACTCAAAATGTGGTTTCTACTGAATGTATAGCACTTTCGCACCATCGTAAAGTCAAAAACTTTAAATCAAACCATTTTAAGTCAAGGACTGTCAGTATTGTATTTCAAGTACTTTATAAAAACTGTGGAAGATTAACTTGTTTCCCTCTGAATGTGGATTTTCTCCAAAACATCTATTAAAACAACGGAGACAACACATAAAAATGAATTGGAAAAGTGATTCCTCTAAAAAGCAGTCTTCTTCAATATATGTGGTGGGATGGTTTCCTCATTCTTGCCAGATTATATCAGAGTGGAAAGATTTTTCCTCTTCGAAATATTCCTAAACACAAAAGCCTTACA
>NW_007838160.1:0-728 GCF_000696425.1 Galeopterus variegatus
CATGCAGCAATTCGAACAGTCAATCTCTGTAATTCATTAGTACAAGTTGAAAACACAAACCACTAGACATATAGCAGTCTTTCTGTATATTGATAGAAAATTAAATACACACTACTTAAGGTTTTGAAAAAATATACCTTGAAATAATACAGATTATAAGGTATGATAAAGACATCAATATTAACATAAAAATAGTTTATGTTTTAAGGTGATTGAATTGTTTGAGCTTTGCTATTGCCAAATGTATTATTAAACTTTACAGTATAATATTTTTTAAAAAACTATTTTAAACAGATTTTACTTTGGCAATTTAAATGCCTTTGTAAATTTTGTGCCAGGCAAGTCTGTGGTTCATTATCTCAGGTAATCCTCCAGTGGCCAATTATATAAATGTGAAGCCTATTCAGAAGCCTGTTTCTTTCTTTCTTTGTGAATACTCTCCCTGGATTTTACCAATAGACTAGCCCTAAGACTTAATGTAGACTTTTAGATATTTTAAAAGATTTTTTTATACAATTTTAGGCATCTTGTTTTCATCAATCAACAATACATTGAGGAAATTCATTCTCCTCAACTAATGTGGTGCAATTTATGGTCCTAGCACTCATCACATGCCACAATGAGGAGGCGCCCTGCTTTTATGTATCCACTGTGCTTCTGACGCACGTCCACATGGTTTCCAGCTGTCTGCTGCTGTAATAAGCAATGCTGCATTAAATATACTTTAA
>NW_007838161.1:0-728 GCF_000696425.1 Galeopterus variegatus
TCAAGGCCACAGAAGTACAATCCCTCACTTTTTTGTGAGCCTTGAAGCACTTAAATGTTACTATTTCCTCTGAGATTTTTCTCATGTGTACTATATATCCTCTGCTAACTTAGGTATTCCTTGATGTACTGACTTCTTTACTGTGTTATTAGTTGTCTTTTTCTTAGTGAGTTCCAGATGATAAATATCTATTATAATATCTGACACCTAGAGCTGAATGCACAGTACCATCAGCTAGCCCAAAGTACAGCAGGATTTATCCTGTTTTCTCACACAGTTAAGTCTCCTCATGTGGCCTAAATTGCATTAATGCTTGGCAGCCTCACTCATGAATAATTCATGCTTGAGCTTGAGGGTGCCTAAAAGCCTGAAGTGTTTCATATATGTGCTGTTTTAGCCATTTTCTCCACCTATACTTGTGTCATTATATTTTTGAGTGTATTTTGAATTGAGATTTTCACAGTTATTTCATTAAAAAAAAAAAATCTTACTTTGACATTTCCTTCAAGCTTTTTGATATAATGGTGAATTCTGATTCTGTTTTCCTATGTACACTCTGCGCCCTTCCCAATAACTTTGATCAGCCTGTGTTCAGGAGTTGATCACCAAGTCCCCTAAACATCTCTTTATACACCTCACCTTGCTCTACCTGCAGTACTGCAGTTTAGTTTAGTTTAGTTCTGGATAAACTGCCTTCATCCAGAAAAGGAATTCTTATCCTAGTCGAT
>NW_007838162.1:0-728 GCF_000696425.1 Galeopterus variegatus
CAGCCATCCCTGTATGGGATCCGAACCCGTGGCCTTGTTGTTATCAGCACCACACTCTCCCTAGTGAGCCACAGGCCAGCCCTCCTTGGCAGTTTTTAATAATGAAAATGATTGTGTCTTAGCACCGCCCTCTGGTATCAGGGGGACCCTGCATGTCCACTGTCCAGCAGTCGATCTGCAATGCCCTTGAACGCTGGTCACTCAGCTCGTTCTGGTGAGGAATTAGTACCACACTTACAAGTTTTCTCTACGCTTTCAATGACACTTCTTCGTAACATCAAGGCCATGTCGTATGTGATGATTATGAAGTGGACTTGGGGGAAAAAAACATCCAATCAGGTCAATCACAGAATATGTCAAAACCCTTCCAAGGTATTGTCTCCAAATGGATGATTGTGCAAAGGTGGAGACATAAACATTGAGGAGGACCATGTCACAACACATCACCTAGAATTGCAGCATCCTACCTCAGCTTATAGGTTCCAATCCTGAGCAAAATTGACCCCTACTCCAGAGAGGGTGTGCCCCAACTCAAGAAACGGTTTGCCCCTGCTCCAGGCAGGATGGACACTACTCCAGGCAGGATGGACCCTACACTCCAGGAAGGATGGACCTACTCCAGGAAGAATGGACCCTACTCGAGGCAGGATGGGCCCTACACTCCAGTCAGGATGGACCCTACACTCCAGGCAGGATGGAGCCTACACTCCAGGTAGGATGGAGCCTAC
>NW_007838163.1:0-728 GCF_000696425.1 Galeopterus variegatus
GTAACATAAAAAGCAAATGGAATTGAACTAGGTTTATTTTGATCAAGACATTCATATGTTAATTTATTATTATTTATGAGTTAATGAAAATTATTTTATATTACATATATTTATATATTAAATATATATTTGTTATATTGCCTGCTTGCAATAAAAATTATGGTAAAAGTAGAATGAATGTATAACTAAAGAAAGTTAAATCTTTGGTCCAAATTTAGTTAAGTTAACATGTTTATTCAATGAGACAATATTCAATGAAAGAACCCTCTATAGATGAGTTTATTGACATTCCTATTAAAATAAATACCAAATATAACAAACAAAACAAAAACAAAAATAATTTTAAAAACCTTCCTATCTTTTTTGCTGGGAATTTAAATTAGAGCTGGAAAGAGGTGTTTGACTGTTCTTTTTCTATTTTTTTTTAATCACATGTACCCAAATTTCTACAAATGACTCCATTGATAGTCTCATTTATAAGTCCCTTATGGTATTTTGTAATTTTTAGCTTATTTTTCTGAGCATCTGAAGGTAATATCTGGAGACTAAAGGAAATCCGGACTTTCTCTAAAAATACAGTCCCATAGTAGAATGTTCAATTTACAAAGCAATTTTGTTAACAAGAAAGCATCTCCCATCTTGATGGTTTTAAAGGTTAAAGGAGATAATTGAATAATCAGAGAGTTTTGATTTTCCAATTGCATTCATTTTCAAACAATCTCAATATT
>NW_007838164.1:0-728 GCF_000696425.1 Galeopterus variegatus
GCAATATATATGTTGGGTCTTTGTGGGTTCCTCTGGACAGGCAAGTAAAGGTGGACCTTTGTAGCTCTCTAACAGTCTTTACTGATATTTCTCATGAGAACTGCCTTTTTCAGTAATGTGCGAGCTAAAGCATAGGAGACCTTTTAAAAGACACTTTTAGAAGAATCTTTCTTTTATTTAGGGGACTATTCTATTGCAGTGGTTAAGAGCATGAACCTGCTTTGGTTCAAGTGCCAGTTGTTCCCCTTATTACCTTTGCAACCTTGAGCAGTTTGTGTAACCTCTCTATGCTTCAGTTTCCTCATTGGTAAAATCAGAATAATAATAACAATAATAATAATAATAATACCCAGGGTGGTTGAAGGAACAGTTCATGACACTTCATAGAGATTATGGAGAGCACAAGGATGTTGTCTGTACTATATTTTGCCCGTAATTTTGGTGTGGTTAAAAATGATGTAATGTGGCTCTATGTGGGGTTGCAAAATAAAGCCCGGACTCCAGCTCCTGGGCTCCCCTTTCCCTCTACAGCCAATCCATTGTATATTGTCTCAAAGTCAAGTGTCTGTTTCAGCCAGATTATTTTCCTCTCTCTCCATCAAACAGGACCTATCTCTAACTTTGCTCATGCCCAGTTTCTCTTTTTCTATTTCACTTCACCAATTTTCTTGTTTGTTGTTTTTAATTTTTTCATTACTTAACTAGTTTATTTTTGACACCATTGTTTA
>NW_007838165.1:0-728 GCF_000696425.1 Galeopterus variegatus
TTTTGTTTTGAAGATGGCAAATTATAAAAAAATGCATTACCAAACATTAAAAAAAAATCTTTGGGGGCCGGCCTGGTGGCGCGCTGCTACAGTGCACCGCTTGGGAGCCGGCGATGCTCCCGCCGAGGGTTCGGATCCCACATACAGACCGGCCGCTCACTGGCTGAGCGAGGTGCGGGCGCAGAACCGAGGGTTGCGATCCCGTTGCCGGGCCCGGTCCGGTACGGGCGCGACACTGAGGGTTGCGATCCGTTGCCGGTCACGAAAAAAGACAAAAAGGGAAAAAAAAAAAAAATCTTTGGAATATCCAGAGGTTAGGCTATACACTTAACCAATTCTCCTGAGAACAATGAAAATTGCTTTTAGGGCCGGCCCGGTGGCTCACTCGGGAGAGTGCGGTGCTGATAACACCAAGGCCCGGGGTTCGGATCCCATATAGGGATGGCCGGTTCGCCCACTGGCTGGGCGGGGTGCTGACAACACCAAGTCAAGGGTTAAGATCCCCTTACCGGTCATCTTTTAAAAAAAAAAAAAAAAATTGCTTTTAGATTAAACAAAAACAAACAAAAAAATCAAAGGTTTTCTCATGTTCACTTTATTTAGGCAAAAAAAGTAGACCAAGACACCTTACCAAACTTTAATTCAACTATCCAGATTAAAATTAAGAGGGTGGGGGGAAGGATATGAACCCTGGTCCCTGAAGGCACATTTTTTTCCAGCTATTATAA
>NW_007838166.1:0-728 GCF_000696425.1 Galeopterus variegatus
CTCCCCCAAGCAGAGTAGGAACCCCCATTCTCTGCAGTATCTTTATCTGTTCCCTACCAATGCCTGGGGGAAGTCCCCCAAACCATTTAGGACAGAAGAGATTATGGGCAATTTAAGACTTTTTAATGATGTCTACTCGCCCATGCTGTTTGAGTGGTTACAATGTGCATGTCTTTCTTTTATAACCAGAAAGTTGGTGAGGATGGGCATCTTTTGAACAGACCCATTCCTGTTTTGGGGGAGCTCTCAGGCTCACAAACACAGGAGCCGGTGAGACCTACACCACCTGACAAAGCTTCGTCCCAAGCAGGCTGTGGGCGAGTATCAGGGAGGATGGGGAGACGAGAGTGGGGTTTTAAAGAATGAATGAGGGTTTTTGTGTGGTGGGTGAAGTCAGACACATGGCAGTGGTGGGTGCATTTAGGGAAGGAGCGCTGTCGTGGAGCATCTGGGGCTCAGCGTGCAAGTGCAGGAAGGGACTGGACACTGAGGATCTCTGTCGTACCAGCAAAGGGCTAACATGAGCCTGGCTCTCCAGTCCTTTTCCTAATTCCAGGATAAACTCAGAAGGCTAAGAGCGCCAGTCCTGTGGCTAACCATTATTGCTAATGACCCTTCATGGCAAATTGCATCTGTTTTGGGGAAGACTGTAATTGTGATAAGTAATGAGATCCTGATTCTTGAAGGGACCCTGTCAGCTTAGCTCAGGGGACTGCCCCAGGAGGTGG
>NW_007838167.1:0-728 GCF_000696425.1 Galeopterus variegatus
TATGTACAATTATTATGTATTAATTTTAAAAAACAGTGAAATCTTTGGCAGACTCAAATACAGATGAAACTAAGTCCCACTTAGAGGGAAGTGTTCCACTAAAACTATGTCAGATTTTGAGCCTTTCTGGGGCTAAACTCAAATCTCCCAAAGAGAAGAACTGAATTCTCCACCATCTTTCAGGGTTGAGTAGGCAGATCTGCCAGGTGTTTAGTCAAAACCCCAGAAGTTTTACTCATGGGGTAACATGTTACTCATGAAATAACAGGCAGGTGCAAAGCAGGGGTGGACTGAGTATTGTTTAAAATGCAATCCCACCACACCCCAGATCAGTCTCCAATTACCTTGCAGTAATCAATATCTCACCTCATCTGCCTAACAAAGGGAAGGTGGAAACCTTCATTCATGGAAGATATCATGTAGAACATAAAATATCTAGCATATAATAAATAATAATAATAATAGATATGCAAAGAGGCAGGAAAGAGTTACTGATAATCAAAAGCAAAAACAATAGGAACATCATATCCATGGATGATCAAAACATTAGAGATGGGAGGAAAGGACTTTAAAATAACTGATTAACATGCTTTAAAAAAATAGATGAAAATGGATGAAAAGACAGGGAGTTTCACCAAAAAATTTCAATCTATAAAAAAGAACCAAATGGGCTGGCCCGGTGGCGCACTGGAGAGTGCACCGCTTGGGAGTGCGGCGGCGCTCCCGCC
>NW_007838168.1:0-728 GCF_000696425.1 Galeopterus variegatus
CACCAGTGGGACCAGGGCACAGGCTGTCTGGAGCCTGCAACAGACAGAGAGACTGAGACCCCAGCATCTATCTGAACACACACAGTACCCCCTTCCTTCCCAGGTGAGCAGGCAGACCAACTGAGCAGAAAAGCCACCAAATTGTGGCAGTTCCCATATTTGCATGGCCTGTGGACCTGCACCAGCCCACAATCAGTCCAGTGGTTGCCCTACCTCCCACTGCAACCCTCCACACATTTGCATGGGTGCCAGCAAGACCACAACCCTGGCTGCTTGGAGCCTAGGCCAGAGAGAGGGACCAAGACCCTGGTGTCTGAGCCCAAGTGACACTCCCTTTCCTTCCTGACAGGGTGGGAAGGCAGACCAGCTGGGTGGGAAGCAGCCAGTAAGTGGTTATTCCCCACGTCCATGTGCACCAGCCTGCACAACCCATAGACCAACTGAGTCCATGGGTGCCTGAGCTGACAGCCAGCCCAGTGGTGGTCTCTCCCCCTCCAAAACCCTCCATAGATCTAGAGAGCTGCTGGGTCCTGAGCTATCCATACAGGCTCGCCCCGGACTCAACAGCTGATCCAGTGGCCCTCTATAGATCTTCCAGGACCTACTGCAATAGTGTACATGTGCTCACTGACCGACAGCAGATTACCCACCCCAACAATAAACTGCTGAGTCTCACTGCCTAGTCCAAAAAGTCACCCACAGACAACTCCAAGACTGAATACAGTTGA
>NW_007838169.1:0-728 GCF_000696425.1 Galeopterus variegatus
TAATATGTCATAACCTGACCAAACAGATTGTTATTTGCCAATTGTGGAGTATACTATAAAGGAAATATATTTCACAGAGCACAGTTTCTTGTATTTTCAGGTTTAGTCTAACTTCTTAAAAGTACATATAAAATGTTGACCTTGAAAAAAACAGGAAATTTTCCCCAGGCTATAGCCTCTGTTATAAGATAAAGAATTGTAACACAGCAAGACTGCTGGTTCAAAGACAGACAAGTTACTGATTGATATGTAAAGATACTGGAAAGCTGTGTGGGGAGAAGGAATGTTTGCTAAGATCAAGCCTTTGTTAGTGGATCACTTAAGTCGCCTTATGGAATGTCATTTTGCTTGTTTTACTGAATATTACCATACTATATTGTTAAACTATAACCCCACCTATGTTCTCTTCCTGTAACTTCCTGGTCTGGAGAATAAATGTGGGAAGAGAACCCCAATTTGTGGTTAATTTCACAAATGAAAGGAATGCCTCTCTCTTGAGGTTTCTGGGAGATTCACCACTTTGGGGCTTCTCACTGCTCAGAATAGATGGGTTTTCAGTAATCTTTTGCGGTCTGTTACTCAGAGGAAAAGGGATGACAAATCCGTGGGAGGCAAAGCAACAGCCAATTAATTTGTCTGGGTCCTCAATATCATTTGCTATCAGGTATCACAAACAAGTTTACAATGAATACTACTTACAAAAAGATTAATGCATGAAACCATAGAAC
>NW_007838170.1:0-728 GCF_000696425.1 Galeopterus variegatus
TTAAATCTAAAATGTTTCAACAGCCCTGTTTCCTGATTTCCCAAAGGAGGATGCTCACAATCTGACATTACATTAAAGACCTTGCACTCTCTTGACTAGTATCCTCTTCCTGCTCATAGCTCCACATTGCACCCATCCATGAAGATAACACACTGCCCACTTGGCAGTTCCCCCCAGCATGACAACCACCCCAATTTTGCCTGCTTCACTGGCTGCTTTTAACCATTGAAATCATTTTTCGCTTGCCCGTTAAAACATGATTCAGTCAGCAAATCTGGGAAGATAGCATATGGCCCCTCTTATCTGTCCCCACAGTCTTATGTCACCAGTCGTCATAGAATTTATAATGCAAGACTTAGATGGCATCATAAGCTCTCAGCTTCGGTATTATCTGTTTTATCACCAAACAACCCACCCCATGAGTGTCTGCTACCTAGAAAGTGCTGCGTGAATGTCTCTCATGTGGGTTTTGTGTCATCACAAAGATTAGACATGGGATTAAATGAAAATAAATTTACTAAGCCATTTTGCAGCTGGGATTAAAGTATGTTGTCTATGCAGGCAGCAAGGTGAATAAATTGCCTTTTTCTGAAATGGTTCCTAAGTGACAGTGCTTACATCACGTGGCCTTGGGGTCCTCCCCAGTAAGGACAGGAATGTAACCCATGGTAACACCAGGATATTAGTGCTATAGAGGAACAGCTGTTTTGTTTTATCATCCTGCAAGT
>NW_007838171.1:0-728 GCF_000696425.1 Galeopterus variegatus
AATAAACAAAGGCACAAGGCAATGCTGGTTGGATGATAAAATTAACATAATTGTGTGTATGCAGCAACTGAGTAGAGCTTTCTATGCTTACCTTAATTACCACAATTCTTTATGAAAAATATTTATATATGTGGATTGGATGATGATGTGTGAGTAGGATTCAAGACTGGTTGAATGACTAAAATGCTGTTAATGAGACCACTGCCAACTTAGAGAGAAATATGAGTCATGCTGAAGGACTCTGTCACCTGCTGGTTCCTGATTTTGTTCTCACTGAAAGACGCTAGAGATCACTGATCAGATCTGTATATGCTGTGAAACTTTGATGAGTACTTTATCCATACCTAAATGTATGCTGGCAAGCATATGTAGTTGTCAAAGTCTATTAGGACAACACTTGAATAGAAATTAAATTTTTAGCATATGCCCCATAGGACAATTCCACAGGCACAGGTCAGAAGAGACATAGTTTGCCAGCAAATTTACTTGTAGACAAGGCATGAAGTATTGATTGGCTCAGATCTGTAGGGAGTAATGTGTGATGAAAATCTCAGGTGTCATCAATGGAAGTGTTTTCAGGTCAAGGGAGATTTACAGTCAACTTCGTGCTGTACAGATCATACTGACACTACAGGGTCCTGATCTGGGCACTACTTGTCAATTGGGTTGATGAAAGGTTAAAGTAAGTAACTCTAAATGATGATGAAGTAACTCTAAACCAAAAAATA
>NW_007838172.1:0-728 GCF_000696425.1 Galeopterus variegatus
TTTTTTTTTTCAGTGTTCTAAGTTATAGAAATTTTCAGACATACAGAAAAGTTTTTAAAATGTCACGGTGAACATCTGTATAACTACCACCTATCTCATCGTGGGTGCATTTCAAAGTAAATTATAGACATCAGTATACTTCCCCAATACTCGAGGATGCATTTCCTTAAATAGAGTTCAACAGTTTTTCTGTTAATGACTCTGTTTAAATGAACTTCCAAATGGACAAAACTTATCCATCGTGAAAAAAATCACAACAGTGAAATCATACAGTATGTACTCTTTTGTGTAAAGCATCTTTCATGAAGCATAATGCTTTTTGATATTCATCTATGATGTTGCAAGAATCAGTAGAAATTAATTTTTATTGTCAAGCAGCTTTCCATTATATGAACTTACCAATTTGTTTTTCCATTCTGTTATTAGTGAACAGTTGGGCTGTTTTCAGTTTTTGGCTTTTATGAACAAAGCTGCTATGAACACTCATCCAGGTCTTTTGGTGAACACGTTCTCCTTTCTTTTGGGTAAATACCTAGAAATGGGATGGCTGGGACATGGGTGTGTGTTTAATTTTATAACAAGGAATAAACTGCTAGACCTTTTCCCAAAGTAGTTGTATCATTTTATATTCCCATCAGCAATTGAGAGTTCCAGTTACTCTACAACCACAACACACTTAGTTTTGACATTAAAAAGTATATAATTATTCATTCTGGCAGGGTGTAGTG
>NW_007838173.1:0-728 GCF_000696425.1 Galeopterus variegatus
AAGACCTTCGATCTAAGTATACTCATCAGACCAAGCACATCGACCTAAGTAAACTCATCAGTCCGAAATCATCGATCTAAGTAAACTCATCAGAACAAGATGATCGATATAAGGAAATTAATCAGACCAAGCTCATTGTTCTAAATTAACTCATCAGACCAAGATGTTCGATCTAAGTAAACTCATTAGACCAAGCACATCGATCAAAGTAAACTCATCAGACCAAGCACATCGATCTAAGTAAATTCATAAGACCAAGCTCATCGATCTAAGTAAACTCATCAGACCACGCTCATCGATCTAAGTAAACTCATCAGACCAAGCTCATCGATCCAAATAAACTCATCAGACCAAGCTAATTGATGCAAGTAAACTCATCAGACTGAGCTCATCGATCTAAGGAAACTCATCAGACCAAGCACATCGATCTAATTAAACTCATCAGACTGAGCTCATCGATCTAAGGAAACTCATCAGACCAAGCACATCGATCTAATTAAACTCATCAGATTGAGCTCATCAACCTAAGGAAACTCATCGGACCGAGGTCATCGATCTAAATAAACTCATCCGACCGAGCTCATCGATCTAAGTAAACTCATCAGACTGAGCACATCGATCTAAGTAAACTCATCGGACCAAGCTCATCGACCCAAGTAAACTCATTAGACCAAGCTCATCGATCAAATAAACACATCAGACCAAGTTCATCGATCTAAGTAAACTCA
>NW_007838174.1:0-728 GCF_000696425.1 Galeopterus variegatus
CAGAGTTTTTGATTGTAGTCAGGTTAATGAGTGTTTTCAACACACTTTTGTTAGAATGATGTTTGAAATATATTTTATCATTCTAAAATTAATTATAATTCTACTTTACACATCATCGTCCAGTCATGATTTAGCACACAACTTTTAATAGCATTTCTGCCTGAGAAATATATTATATATAGATAATACATAAATAAGGTTAAGATTTACTACAGCCTTTGCTAACCGATACTATTATGTGTACCCAATCTATAACATGTAAAAACTCTGGAATAACTGTTATAGGCATTTATTGTCATTTTTCTATGTTCCTTACGTACAAAATAATGGTAATTATGTTTTCAAGGCCCTTTGGGAACAAGACTTTATAAATATACGTCCTAAAATTTCAACCAGTGATGAGGACAGGCTAGAATTACATTTAATTATTTTAGTGCCTTAAAATATAGCTATGGTTTAAATGTATAATGTAATGGACTTGTTCTCAAATGGATACCAACTTTGTTTCATATTAAATACATTTTTTTTCATCCAACTAATTATGTTTATTTATTTATTTATTATTTTATTTTATTTTATTATTATTTTTTTTATTTTGTCAATATACAATGTGGTTGAATATTATGACCCATCACCGAAACCCCCCTCCCTCCTCCCTCTCTCCCCACCCACCCAAGAATGTCCTTTCTGTTTGCTTGTTGAAACACCTTCTAAGAAATTGTAGTTGT
>NW_007838175.1:0-728 GCF_000696425.1 Galeopterus variegatus
TAAAGCAATTGAGTGAATGATTGAATGGCATTAAGTGAGGGAAAAGCAATGTTTTTTTTTTTCTGTAGGCTTTCAATTTACACATAAAAAATGTACTCCCAAGTTAGATATTTCATTGACCCATGGTTTGTCCACACTCACAAAATAGCTGATATTTGTTTTGTATAGATTATGTCCTTAAAATAATTGTGAACCACATGGCTTTTAGGAAAAATATTGAGAGGAGAGGGGGAGAGTTCCTTTGCTTGCTGTGAGATTTCTGTAGAATTCAATGGGAAAGAAATGATCATTTTCTACACATATTGACTTCAGGCCTTTTCCTATTACTAATATTTTCTCAAGGTCCTCTTTTACTAGAATATAATTTAAACATTTTAATGAAAACAAATCCCTTTATGGAATAGAAGTCAACAGGTAGCAAAACAAGAATTGTTTTGAAGAAGCTGGAAATAAATCCTGGGGAGTCTGGGAGCAGATTTAAGATTTCTGTAATACAGTTGTTCTAAAAGTGCTTCTGTGTCCATGGAAGCTGGAATTTAACTTACATCTTTGCTTTTCCTTTAACGAGATGAAGTATATAAATGTGCCTACCAAGTACTGGGTGCTCAGTAAATCGTCCTTAAATCTGAAGATGCAGACAACTAAGGTGACCATATGTCCTGGTTTATCCTATAGGGCTTCAGCTTATGTATGTTGACCTGGATAATTATTCATAGTGCCCCATTCAC
>NW_007838176.1:0-728 GCF_000696425.1 Galeopterus variegatus
GTATTTTTCAGTCTGTGCCTGGCTTATTTCACTTAACATAATTTTCTCCAAGCTCATCCACGTTGCTGTGAATGGCAGAATCTCATTCTTTTATATGACAGAGTAGTATTCCATGGTGTATATGTATACCACATTTTCATTAGCCAGTCATCCATCGATGGACAGTTAGGTTGGTTCCATATCATGGCTATTGGAAACAGAGCTGCGATGAACATGGGAGTGCAGGTGTCTCTTTGACATGATGATTTCCATTACTTTGAGTATATACCCAGAAGTGGGATTGTTGGATCATATTCATTGTTGGTTCTATTCATAGTTGCTTGAAAAACTTCCATATTGTTTTCCATAGTGGCTATACTAATTTACAGTCCCACCAACAGTGTAGAAGAGTTTCCCTTTCTCAGCATCCTCGCCAGCATTTGTTATTCTCAGTCATTTTTATTATAACCAGTCTAACTGGGATGAGATATTTCAATGTGGTTTTAATTTGCATTTCCCTGATGGTTAGTGATGCTGAGCATTTTTTTCGTTGGCCATTTGTATGTCTTTCCTCAAAAAATGTCTATTCAGCTCCTTTGTCCATTTTTAAATTGGATTATTTGGGGGTTTTTTTTACTGTGTAGTTGTATGAATTTCTTGTAGATTCTGGATGTTAATCCCTTGTAGGTTTTATAGCTTGCAAATATTTTCTCCCACTCTGTAGGATGTCTTTTCACTTTGTTGATTAT
>NW_007838177.1:0-728 GCF_000696425.1 Galeopterus variegatus
GTAATTTAAGGGGGAAGAAAAGGAATGATATAGAGAAAATAAGGGTGCAGATCATTGCAACTTTATTGAGTATTCTGTATATATCCAGTATTCTGGTAGGCACTGTACAAAACATAAAAGAGGTGTAAAACTAGCTGCTCAGGGAAATATATTAGAGAACTGAGATCAGCCAAAAAGAGACTGTTGACAGCTTTGAATTTGGAGAGGTTTGAGCAACTGGAATTCATACTTTTTCCATTTCAATTCAAGTCAGCAGTCACTGAACATCACCTGTGTGTCAGGGTCAGTACTAAGTGTGAGAAGTAGATGATGTATCCAGGAAGTATGTTGTGGTCCAAGTTAGAGCAGTGCCTTAGGAAAACAGCCCAGGGTGAAAGCCTGGAATTGGATTTCACAGAGAATATATTCTTGAGTCAGGATTCCTGCATCAACATATAGGTGTCTGTGTTAGCTGCTCTGTCATCTTCCTCCAGTCTGCCAAGTTCATAGTAGTCTACATGCCAAGTCATGTGTAAGAGGATAGAGTGGTAGTCAAGAGATTGAAACCCTTTGAATTGGACAGACCTGGTTTTTTAGCCTGGCTCTGCCATTTGCTTCTCAGTTTCCATATCTACGTGGTATCTGAGGTATTGTGAGTATTATCTAAATATCTATGTAAATAGTGCCAAGCTCATAGTAAGTGCTCAATGAAAAGTTAACAATAAAGATTTCAATATTATCTCTATTGA
>NW_007838178.1:0-728 GCF_000696425.1 Galeopterus variegatus
AAAGTCATACTATATAAAAATAGCTCACCTCCCTTCAAAAACTAGTTTTGTAGTCTGGTCTTTTTTGCTGTGTTCTAAATACTTTTTAATCCTATGTGCCCTCCAGAGTAATGAAAAAGCCATGAAAGTAATGAAAAACTTCCTTTGAGGGTGTAAAGTACTATAAAAGTATCCTCCCAAAATATTCCTATCTTCAGAAGTTTTAAGTCAAGGCTATTTTAAAAGCTATAATAAAAAAAATCGAGTTACTTACTTGCATTGTCTTTGTTAGCCATTGCATTCATGCCAATGTTATCAAACTTGGATCCCATATTTTCATCCAATAGGTGCCCAAACTTTGAAAAACAAACCAAAAAAAGAGGATAAATTTATTAGAAAACTTAAAATAATGTAGAAAAGCTAACTTCTTAAAGCAGTATATTAGCCTTACCTCTTCAGCAGATACAAATAGGCTGGAGTTGTTGAAGTTTTTTTTCTTTTTTTTTCTTAGTCCTTAAAAAAAAAAAAAAAAAGTCTAGATTATACAAAGATAATCCAATGATTTTCAGAAAATATAAATTTTTCAACATCATTTTACTAAAAAGTTTATTTGGGTAAAAACATAATTGCAATGATCTTCTAGGACCATCAGGTAGCTGGCATTTAAAGAAACAAATATAATTTGAGAGTTAGTATATAGTATTTTTTTAAAGTGGGCGTCCTAATAGAACTGTTCAGATGACAAATAG
>NW_007838179.1:0-728 GCF_000696425.1 Galeopterus variegatus
CAGAATACAGCAACACATATGTAAAATTATTCACCATGATCAAGTGGGATTCATCCCAGGGCTGCAAGGTTGGTCCAACATACGCAAATCAAAAAATGTGATACACCATATTAATAAAGGCAAACCCAAGGACCATATGATCATCTCTATAGATGCTGAAAAAGCATTTGATAAAATTCAGCACTCATTCATGACAAAGGCCCTCTATAAGTTAGGTATAGAGGGAAAGTATCTCAACATAATTAAAGCCATATATGACAAACCCACTGCCAATATCATCCTGAATGATATTGGAACTAGACAAGGATGCCCACTCTCACCACTCCTATTCAACATAGTGTTGGAAGTACTAGCCAGAGCAATCAGAGAAGAGAAGAAAATAAAGGGCATCCATATTGGAAAAGATGAAGTCAAACTGTCCCTGTTTGAAGATGATATGACACTATATATTGAATAGCCTAAAGCCTCTACAAAAAAAAAAACTCTTGGAGTTGATAAGTGATTTCAGCAAAGTTGCAGGATACAAAATCAACACACAAAAATCAGTAGCATTTCTATTCTCCAATAGTGAACATGCAGAAAGAGAAATCAAGAAAGCTTGCCCATTTAAAATAGCCACCAAAAAAATAAAATAATTAGGAATTGAGTTAACCAAGGATGTGAAAATTCTCTGTAATGAGAACTACAAACCACTGCTGAGAGAAATTAGAGAGGATACAAGAAGATGG
>NW_007838180.1:0-728 GCF_000696425.1 Galeopterus variegatus
TTGTTAAGCAGGAGATTGCTTCAATTAGCATATCTTTTATATCTAATTTTAGGCTCTAAATGGCAACATGAAATTTCCGATCAAGATTTTTACTGATTTCGGGCCGGCCCGGTGGCGCACTGCTACAGTGCGCCGCTTGGGAGTGCAGCGGTGCTCCCGCCATGTTTTATAGTTATAATAGAATATAAAGCAAAAGAAAAATATTAAATATTGAAATATAAAATTCTAAATAAAATCATTTCAAACATATCATTGTTAAGCAGGAGATTGCTTCAATTAGCATATCTTTTATATCTAATTTTAGGCTCTAAATAGCAACATGAAATTTCCGATCAAGATTTTTACTGATTTCTTTGAATTCTTGATAATCATTGACAAGAAATTTTGTTTGTACAAAATGGTGATAAAAAATTAAAAACAACTTTATAACCACTCGAAAATATATATCAGTTGAAATTATATTTAAAGATGTAAACAGCCTTTTCTTTTTTCCATTGACAAATGCAGTGTTGACATTTCTTGTGATAGGCATTTGATTTATCACCCATCAAACCTTTTTGATTCAAGTACATTAAAATAATGGTGAAGCACTAATCTGCAGAATACACGTGCATTTTTAGAGTAGTCATCCTACAGCCAGCTTGGATGTGACTAAAAAACTAAAAATACTCAGCTGCTGCAAAGGACGGAAACAGCCCATCTATACAGAGTGACCATTGTCCTGATCT
>NW_007838181.1:0-728 GCF_000696425.1 Galeopterus variegatus
CCCAACAACATCTTACAAGAGACAGTGGCATTATCACCATCTTACATGAGCACTTGAGTCAATGAGGCTTGTAACATTTTAATCTATATGTCAGGTGATGAGGCCAAAGTTCTCACCCCAACATGTGGGAGCCAGAACCTTTACTCTCCATAAAATACAGCCTCCTAGGATGCCCCACAGCCCTGAGCCACCACCTTGCACACAGTGGGTATTATGCAAATGTGTGCTGAATGAATGAACAGATGTTGAATCATCAGGGCCATTTAGAATATTTTAAAAATAGAAGAGGAGGGTAAGAAAATCAGATCGTTGGAGCCTAAGCTATTTGTGCATCTGACGATTGCAGCAAATGCATCTAAACAGCACGTTTGTTAGTGGTCTGTGGGTTAATTAGTAGGTGCATGCTTGCTTCTGTGGAAATAAGACCTCATTATCCTGTCTTTTTTATATCAAGTCTGACATTTATGAAAGGTGAACAGATATCTTATCTGTAAGAGCAGCCAGCCACTGCAGGGCTCCTGCCTTGACAAAAATACTTCTCCTAGTGTTTGTTTTCCTGGGAGATTACACTCGTGGCTTTTTTGGCAAGACTTTTCAAAAACATTAAACTTGGGATTGCAGATGGGAGGCAGCAATCTGGCAGCTCCATCAAAGCCTCAGAAGAAAAGGGGGGAGGATCTCTCTCTTGGTAGTGGCCTCTCTGATTCTGTCCCAGGGGGCTGCTTTCC
>NW_007838182.1:0-728 GCF_000696425.1 Galeopterus variegatus
GAAAAGTTTCAATTTCCCAAAACTTTGTATTAGTATTTGGATTTAATGCTTAAAGTAACAGCAAAATTTAGTCTATTACTCATATTATCTCCAGATAAGAAACTCTGATATCTTAAGAGAAGTATATGAGATTATTCAAACTATTTTTAAAAATTAATCTTGCTGTCTGCATATAAATAAAATTGCTTTCGCTTACCCATTTATGACATTATTTTAAAATGGCTAATTAGGTTTTCACCAATCTATGTTTAGGATGATCTGGTTTAAGACACAGGGTGGTTGGATACGAGGAAATCACTGAGACAGAGCAGGGAACTTCTTTGTGCCCACCAACGGAATTTGCAGCAGTCCTAATGAGTCTCTGCAGCAACCCTGGGCCTTACGAACATCTCAAAGGAATAAACCAACATTAATCTAGGTGGCCATGAGTGAGCTACAAAGAAAAGATTGCTGATTGGAGTTGTGTCATCATATGCCATGAGTAAAGAAAACAACAGTTGGTCTCAATAAAAATGCCAAATGGATTGTCACAATTTCAGACCCTCTAAATGACATTTAAAAGTTATCAGTAATCTTTAAAATTCTTATATTTAGTAGAACAAATAATAATGAAATCTTCTAAGAGAAATTATGCCCCTCATATTTATGATTCACCTTCAGGGGTTTATGATGGGACATGAGGTTAGAAAGCAACACTGGTGAGTAACCTTTTCAAACATTTCCCATCT
>NW_007838183.1:0-728 GCF_000696425.1 Galeopterus variegatus
AATCTAAGTAAACTCATCAGAGAAAGCCAATCGATCAAAGTGAACTCATGAGACCAAGCCCTTCGATCTAAGTAAACTCGTCACACCAAGCTCGTCGATCTAAGTAAACTCATCAGACCGAGCTCATCGATCAAAGTAAACTCATCAGACCGAGCTCATCAATCTAAGTAAACTCATCAGAGAAAGCCAATCGATCAAAGTGAACTCATGAGACCAAGCCCTTCGATCTAAGTAAACTCGTCACACCAAGCTCGTCGATCTAAGTAAACTCATCAGACCAAGCTCATCGATCTAAATAAACTCATCAGACCAAGCTCATCGATCTAAGAAAACTCATCAGAACAAGGTAATCGATCGAAGTAAACTCATCAGACCAAGCCCATCGATCGAAGTAAACTTATCACACCAAGTTAATCGATCTAAGTAAACTCATCAGACAAAGCACATCGATCTAAGTAAACTCACAACACCGAGATCATCGATCTGAGTAAACTCATCAGACCAAGCTCATCGATCTAAGCAAACTCATCTGACCAAGATAATCGATCAAAGAAACTTATCAGAGCAAGCTAATCGATCTAAGGAAACTCAAGAGACCTAGCCAATTGATCTAAATAAACTAATCAGACCAATCTCATCGATCTAAGTAAACTCATCACCCCAAGTCCATCGATCAAAGTAAACTCATCAGACCAAGCACATTGATCTAAGTAAACTTATCAGACCAA
>NW_007838184.1:0-728 GCF_000696425.1 Galeopterus variegatus
TGAAACAATATAGGGCAGCTGACAAGATCAAAAGCAAACAACTGTTTAGAAAGGGAGTTACACTGAGTAGTCCAACCCTGATTCGGGGGATGTTCTACATTGCTTCTGGAAGAGGTACCCAGCACATAAACCTACCTTGAAAATAAGCTATGGTTGCTGCACCAGGCTAGACTCAAATTAGCATTCATGAGGCTCTGCCAGTGTAACTCGGAGAAAATGGCTATGCTTCCCTCATCTTTCCTTTTGGACTAACTTTCATAGGGTTGTTACAGGCAAATTGTTGGTGCTGCTGTGAGGCCAGGAGGAGAATATTCTCTACATAGGTTGGGAAACAGAGCAGTGTAAGATGAAAGAGCCCTAACTTTGCAATCAGAAAAGAGTTTTTATTTCAACTAAGTCACATAAAGCAGTGTGATCTTGGGGAAGTTATTTAACTTCACTAAGCCTCAGGTTCCTTATGTGTAAAGTGGTAATGAAAGTATCACCTTAAGAAAGGTTACTATAAGAATTAAGTGTATGTTTGTCAATTCCCTGGCACATAGAATGTGATAGAAATTATCAACATGAGTATTACTGTCTCCATTGTATTACCTGGAAAAGAAGCTTTAGTATTTTCCCTATACTAAGAAAATGGTATAAGGTTACTTCCCTCCTTGTGAGAGTTACATACAAATATATTTAATAAATTTAGACTGACCAGCAAGGGATCCACACTGGCCTAAAGATAG
>NW_007838185.1:0-728 GCF_000696425.1 Galeopterus variegatus
ATATAGTAATATTATCATAAGACTTTTAAAACTATTCTTTCTATCCCCAATTTTTCTCTCTTGAATGCATACAGAGCTCTGCCGGTGAGTCTGGATTTGTAAAGCATTATGAATAATGTGTAATCTTAATCAAACTTTAGAAGAAAATTCAAGTTAAATAGTATCTTGTTAGTACCTATCATTTCAGCCTCTATCTAATTAAACTAAAAAAAATCTGCTAAAATATAAGCATTATGAACTCATAAATAAACCTGAAAAACAGAAGAGTTTATAATGTTAAAACACAAAATGTATCTCCACTAAGCATTAGGATATTGAAGAGTAGTTGAACATAAGACACTTTTTCTTCTTGTATTTAATATCTTAAAAAAAAAAAGATGTCTATATACTCATAGTCATTTCTTCTTCCCCATTCTCTTGATCCTCTCTGAGACAAAAAAATTTGGTGTGGCCGTAAGAACACTCTTGTTTCTTCAGCCAATTGCACTCATCTTCCTTTCTAAACCTATTTTTTTTTTTCATTTTGCCTACATTCATTAAGTGGTTTTTCACTTAACAGCTCAAATTGTGTCTCTCATCATTTTGCCTGCATTCATTAAGTGGTTTTTCACTTAACAGCTCAAATTGTGTCTCTCAGAAACACTTGGACAGACTATTTTCATTTTGAAAAAAGCTAGTTTTGTTCCATATCTTGGCTATTATAACAAATGGATAAGGAAAATGTGGTA
>NW_007838186.1:0-728 GCF_000696425.1 Galeopterus variegatus
CATCCATCAATTTTTCTTTTCTTTTAAATAAAATTAAGTGACTATTTATAAAAATTAGGTACATATTACCAGAATTAGCCATTCATGTCAACTAAAAATATTTAAATGGTTTTATATGTCACCCTGCAGTGATGTATTTTAAAACTTAATATAATTCCACTGTATTACAATATTAAATAATTACTCTGGCTGTGAGAAGCAAACTTAGGGTTAGCTGGTGCAATGATTGATTTTGTGTGTCAACTTGGCTGGGCTACAGTGCTCAGTTGTTTGATCAGATATAAATCTAGATGCTGCTGTGAAGGTAATTTTTAGATGTGATTAATAGTTAAATCAGTAGACTTTGGGTAAAACAGATCATTCTCCAAAATGTGGATAGGATCGAGGCCTTAAGAGCCACAAACAAAGTTTTTCAAAGAAGGAATTTTCCTTCAATCTTCAACATAGAAATCCTGCCTGAGTTTCCAGCCAGTGGTCCTGTGGAATTTGGATTCAACTGCAACCTCAACTCTTACCTGAGTTTCCAGGCTGCTGGTCTGCCTGCGAATTTTGGACTTGCCAGCCTCTGCAATAGTGTGAGCCAGTTTCTTAAAATCTCTCTCTCTCCCCGTATCGATAGATATGAATATATCTATATAGATATCTCTCCCTCTCTATCTATGTATCTATGTATGTATTTATCTAATCTATCATCTCCATCTTATTTCTCTGGTGAACCCTGATTAATA
>NW_007838187.1:0-728 GCF_000696425.1 Galeopterus variegatus
TATTTAGTTTTGCTTCCATAAACTGGTATCTATATATCAATATATTTATCATATTTTGATTGATATATGATTGATAGGTTGCCATATACTCATATATTTCCTTTTTATTGCATCATACCAGGATACAATAATATCATCTGACCCATTATTGGTGATGTTAAGTTTTATCACTTAAGTTGTGAATATCCTGTTTCTTGTTTTTCACCCAATGATTGGTTATGATTGAGTGACTCAAGGATTAGTAGTTGTAAAAATTTTTTTTTCTTTTTCTGTCACTCCATTTTGCATTTTATTAGTCATTCTTTGGTAAAGAAGAATTTTCTCCTCTTGCCTAGACCCCTTGTATATTGTTCTAGAAAGTAAGGAAGTGCTTGAAAACTGATGGGGAAATGTCAAGAAGCCAGCTTGAAGTTTTCACTGGCCATATTTGTGACAACTTAAGAGAAAAATTAATTATAAATTAAATTTTGTAAAAAAGTCCTTAAATGATATTAAAGAAATAAGAGGAATTCATTTTTAAAACAAAGTAACATACCAATAGGAAAGTAGCTCCTTTATTTAATGACTTTTACCCACACATACAACATCAAAATAGGGTTACATTATTTAGGAAAAGTAATCTGAAATGTATATAAATTATGCATATTCATATCAACAATTTCATGTCATAATTTTATATTTTCATTTTTATAAAAATTTCATAATTATAAAATTATGATATGAAATAC
>NW_007838188.1:0-728 GCF_000696425.1 Galeopterus variegatus
GTACAGGCACGACACCTAGGGTTGCGATCCCATTACCGGTCAGTAAAAAAGACAAAAAGGAAAAAAAAAATGCCAGTAGAGGAATTAGAATGAAATACTAAAAACTATTTAATTAACCCAAAAGAAAGCAGGAAAAGAGGAAGAGAGGAACAAAAACAGGTGAGACAAAGAGAAAAATAAATGGAAAAATAGTAATTCTAAATTTACCCAAATCAATAACTACAGTAAATATAAGAGAACACTTCAATTAGAAGGCAGGGATTGACAGATTTGATAAAAACGTTAAGACCTGACTACATGCTATCTACAAGAGTCACACTATCAATAAGGTCACAGGTTGAAAGTAATGGCAAGACAATAAGCTTTAAATTGGCTGATGATAGTCACACTATCAATAAAGTCACAGGTTGAAAGTAAATTTTTTACTGTTCAAGCTAATTTGGGGTGTTGTGGCAGCACAGATGTTGGTGGCTCTGTAAGGATTTACCCCCTTTAACTGTTTGGTGGATAAAGTGTTCCTGTTACTGATGCTGGATAAGAATGTCCTATACTATGAATATAGCATTTCAAAAGTCAGTAAAAAGCATGGGTCAGGGTGGAGGTATATGCTGCTAACCTTTCTAACCAGATTTCCTTTTCTTCTTTCTTTGGTGACTAAGAAGATTCCCACCTTCTAGCTTTTAGTTATTATTTAATTTTTCTAAGTTTATTTCACTTAATTTCTTTGA
>NW_007838189.1:0-728 GCF_000696425.1 Galeopterus variegatus
TTCAAATTAACAAAGATATTCCACATACACTGTTGGTGAGAAAAGAAAATGGATCCCTTCACGCCACCAGTCGGTCAGCTAAATTTAGGCCTTTCTCCAGAGTAAACTGGCAATTGTGTAATGAGAATCTTGAAAAGCTCAGATCATGCAATAGAAAAAATCCAGTCCACCTCAATAACTGACTTGCGAAGAAATAAAGAAAGTGGTACTTACAGATTCAGGCATAAGAATGTTTGCTGTGTCATTTTTTCTACTAGGAAAAATGTAGAACAAACCTCATCTGGAACATTGACTCAACAAAACAGGACGCACTGTTAAGCTTTTACTTTCTTTTCAGAATAAAACTGTTATAATATAGAAAAATATGTGTAAGGAAAAGCAGCAGGTAATTGAGCCACTTAAAAAATAGATCCTATTTTACTTCTGAAAGAAAAACTGAAAAAAATCAGATCGGTGCAGTACTTGTACATTCAGTTAAAACTGCAGTAAGTGACAACTTAGTGGGGTGCCTTCATCTGCACCAGTTTTCCCCATGTTGGTCACTATAATATTTAAAGGGCATTTTCACGGTCAAATGTAAGATGGGGAAAATAAAACCATCAATCCACAATAGAGTCCTTATTCAAATAATGTTCATTTCTGCTCTCTCACAGAACACAAAAACTGGCCTCAGAAAACACCTTTATCAATCATCATCACCCTTTGCCCAGTGCTGTGGATTGATGTCC
>NW_007838190.1:0-728 GCF_000696425.1 Galeopterus variegatus
TCAGGCTTTCTGAGTTCCTCTTCTTGCTGGTGGCCTCTGGGATCCTGCTGGCACGGGGCGCGGGCAGTTCACTCCCTTCCCGCTGCCATGTTTCCCATGAGTTCCTATAACACCATGCTGTAACTGAGCTAACTGCCCAGCCTCTGTAAAACCTTTTATAATTTTATATCTGTATTTCCTTTTTCACACGTTGACAAGAGATTAGCATTTGAATCAGTAGACCGAGTAAAGAAGATCATCCTCACCAATGTGGGCAAGCATCATACAATCCATTGAAGGCGAATCAAGAGATGACTCCACATTTAAAACTCTGCCAAGTCCGAGCATGCCACGGGCCGGTAAATCAAATATCTCTAAAGAAATACAAACACCTCCCAGCTGCCCTGTAGTGTCCCTTTGCAGTCCGCTTCTCTCCGTGCTCCGCGCCCTCCAAACTCGCGTCTAATTTAATTAGATTAAATCTTTTGTTTCATGCATGCTCTTCTTGGTCTTTCATTGCTTACTATTCCATGCCTTACCAGGAATCCATCATTCTAGCCAAACAAACCTTCATAAAGAAATGAAACCCTGTTTTTGAATGCCATCTGCATAGGCAGTTTTCACTTTTGTATTCTGCTTTTTACACCAAAGTCACAACCTTCAACTTGAGATCTAAATCCATCTGTACCTCGCCTAGTCTTCCAGTTTCCCTGCCAAACCTCCAAGTCATTTAAACTATGTTCCAGGTT
>NW_007838191.1:0-728 GCF_000696425.1 Galeopterus variegatus
TCTTCTATTCTCTTTAATATGTATTTTTTTTCTTCTAATGTGCTTATATACCAACTCCAAAAACTGGATCATCTTTTTACAATCCCATTAATAATATTATCTTTTGATTATCACTCACTTTTTCCTGTCTCTTCATCTATTATTTTTCAACTAGGTGTTAGACATTGTGCATGATATGTTGTAGAGTTTCCGAATTATGTTATGTTATTCTAAAAAATACTGAATTTTTGTCAGATGTGCAGTAAAGTTTGTGGCAGACTACTCTGATCTTGTCAAACCTTCATTTTAGTCTTTCTTGGAACAGGTCTACCTTTATCATAGAACATGGTTTTTATACTCAACAACATGTAATTGTTACTG
Organism: Galeopterus variegatus; assembly: GCF_000696425.1. Taxonomy (NCBI): domain Eukaryota; kingdom Metazoa; phylum Chordata; class Mammalia; order Dermoptera; family Cynocephalidae; genus Galeopterus; species Galeopterus variegatus. Next base: position 361 of record NW_007838191.1, read on the forward strand.
CTGGGGCATTGCCTTTTTTATTTTATTTTTTATTTATTTTTTAAATTGCAGTTGAATGTTTGTGTTGTTTAACAAGGTTGGGATTTGGCTGGGTCCACACCCTGTCGTCTCTCTAGAGCTGTGTAATCTTAAAATCTATCTAGTACTCAAACTCCCAGAAGCTGTTCTCTTCTAGGCCTCCTGGCATCTTGCTCTGTATGTACATAGTGTGGAAGTTATCCAAGGTCTAGAGGCACATTTTTATGGATCCGTCTCTGTGGCTTACTCTTCTCTTTTAACCTACCTCTGAAAATCTCAGATACATTATTACTCCCAGAGTTTGATCTCTGTTTCTTCTCCTACTTCACTGCTGTTCTCAGTCTGGGCTC
>NW_007838192.1:0-728 GCF_000696425.1 Galeopterus variegatus
TGACTGTATAAGCCTCCCTTCTTCTTCTTCCCCAAGCGGTGGGCCACTGCAGTCAGAAAGTTCTCAGTGGTTTGGAACCCAGAGACGCCGTAATAACTAGAAATCTCCTCCAGGTTGCAGTGCTGCAGGATGGTCTCCACTGGGGTCACAGGGTCTGCCAGCTTCTGCACGTGGACCCAGTTGCACAGGATGGTGCCCACCTCTGAATTTGGTACTGAGACTATGCCTGGAGCATCCAGCAGCCTGATGAATTTGTCCAGGTAGACCTCTTGCATGAATTTGGTGACCCTAGGAATGGCTCCGACACTGCACACGCGGCTGCGCTTTAGGCTATTGATCAGGCTGCTTTTCCCAACATTGGGAAAGCCCACCACTCCCACGTGGATGTGGGTGCACACTTGACCAAGGCGACAATAGTTCCCCAGTACCCTCATGAGGTTCTCAGCTCCAAAGCAGGCTTTGCTTTTCAGCAACGACTCAGGGGCCTGCTCCACTGGCACACTGCACTGATTCAAGTTTTTGACCTGATGCTGGGTGTTGGCCTTGAAAGCTACGGTAGGAAACTCATTCCGAAGGTAAACCAGCCACTTCTCCACAACCCCCTTGGGGACCAGGTCAATCTTATTCAAGATCAAGACCAGCTTCTTGTTGCCTTCTGCCCGCAGGGCAGCCTCCTCCATTTGGAAGCAGCGGCAGCCCAATGGGTCTCTGGCATCTAGGACTTCCAG
>NW_007838193.1:0-728 GCF_000696425.1 Galeopterus variegatus
GAAATGCCCAAGCCAGGCCTTGTGAGTCTCCCAGCAGGGTCATGGGTGGAGGACCTCCCTGTCACCCCCGGGCCTGGCCCAGAGCCCCCCTGTGGCCTGGCAGAAAGCTGACATTTGCTGCCCTGTGGGCCCAGTCAGAGCTCAGTGGGGCTCTGAGGATGACGGGGCCACCCTGCTGTGAGCAGTTAATAAGGGAGGAAGGAGGGAGACTCCCCGTCCCCAGGCCATGGCCTCGTTCTGTGACAAGATGAACAGGACCCTCAGAGACCTTTCATTTGACAAACAGGGAAACTGAGGCCCACGGGGGCAGTGACAGGGCAAGGGTCCGTGGTGAATTGAGGCTGGAGTGGTCTTGGGACGGGCTGCAGCTGTGCCTGCCTGCTGTCTCGCGATGCAGGGCTCAGGGGATTCACGGGGCACAGGGGCAGAATCCTGGCTCCCAATTTCCTCCTCAGCTCTCCTAGGAACCTGGCCCCATGCTGGGGTCCCTTAGGGCAGTCAGACCCAGACCTCACCCTCAGGGGGCTCCTGGCCTGGTGGGGGAGACTCAGAGGGACAGGAAATAGCACCCAGCGTGGTCTGGTCCACGACAGAGGGGAGCACAAGGGTGGGGCTTAGAAGTGGGCGTTGGAGGATGCCTAGGAGTTTGGGGGAGAGCGGGGAGGATGGGGCTCTGGGCCGGGGCTGACAGGCGGCAAGGGGAGGCCAGGAGGCATTTCCTGAGCTCC
>NW_007838194.1:0-728 GCF_000696425.1 Galeopterus variegatus
CTTTTTTTCGTGTTTTGACAGCATTCTCTCTGGGTGGGGTACACAGCTTGTTTAATAAATCTCTTAGTCATACAGACACGACAGACAATCCTTTTTCTTCCTTCAAGATAAATTTAGTCACAGATCTTTCCAACGGGTCCATTCTCCTGTTTGCCTCTGACATTAAAACAAGCCATCGGTATTTTACTTACAGTGTGGATATCACTGCTGGGTCAGCTGACCTTTCCAAAAGGCTTAATTCCTGTCAGTTTTGAAGAGAAGAATAAAACACCATGCAATCGGCATTCACATCCCCACAAAAGAAATAGAGACATTTCCTCCCAGACATGGCCAACACCATGAGACCTTAGGCAGCACCTTCACCTCAATGACCTTCCACTGAAAGAACCAAGGGTGGAGGTGGGGGTGAGGGTGCGGGGATGAGAGGCGGATAAAGCGGCAGATCAGCAGACCAGTAAATTTTTAAAAAGCCCAAAATGAAATAAACTTTATTGTCATTTCATATTATGTATATTACTTTTAAAAAATTAAACTGGATAGAGCAGAATAAATCTGGACTTTGCCCAAGGATATTTAAAGGTAGAATGTGTAGAGTAGGGGAGAGGAGGAGAAAGAAACAGTGGTGTCTATATCTGTGCAAATGCAAACAAAGACTAAACCAGACTTCCAGGACTGGAAGTTGGCTTCCTGAAAGTCAAACCAAATTCACCTGTCAAAATATTCCATTA
>NW_007838195.1:0-728 GCF_000696425.1 Galeopterus variegatus
AGTTGTTTACATCATTAATACCTAATAGACATTTATATTTATAAATTATATTTATATAAAAATATTTTATATAATAAAATATTACTATTAATAATAAATAAAATAGAAATACATAAATATGTATATTTATATATAAGTACATAAATAATGTGTATTTATATATAAATACATAAATAATGTGTATTTATATATAAATATATGTACATATCATGCACAGTTATAACACTTCTATATAATATAATATTTATATTAAATAAATTTAACTGTAAATAATCATCTCTTTTATATGGAAATATATGTACATATATCAGGTATTATTATACAAGTCAGATATATTACATATAATATATATAATGGCTCAATAAAAAGTTTATAGAAAGATTACTGTTATCTTTTCTTTCTATTTTTCCACATACTTTTTGATTTACTTTCATGTATATCAGGTATACCTAATCATATATATATATATAATCACATATATATATATATATATATGTGTCATATGTGTGTGCACACTATCTTGTATACAGTAGTCCCTGATATGTGCCCAGATCCCCAGTGGATGCCTGAAACCACAGATAGTAATAGACTCTATATAGACTATGGTTTTTTCTATACATATATACCTATAATAAAGTTTAATTTATAAATTAGATATAGTAAGAGATTAACAATAAGTAATAATAAAATAGAACAATTATAACAGTATAATGTAATAAAAGTTATAT
>NW_007838196.1:0-728 GCF_000696425.1 Galeopterus variegatus
TGAGACCAAACCTCTCCTCTAAAATGATGAAAATAATACAAGTAGCTGTCTAGTTTACATTAGTGTTTTAAGTAAAACACAGTGACCTTCGAGAAAATCAGACTCTAAGGAAGAAAGGAGCTCTATAACCCCAGGGTTCTAATATAATTAACCAGTATACACTGATGTTATTAGAAATAGATTAGGTAACTTGTATACATAGTACCCACCCTCCATGATACTTTATGAAAAGTAGTACATGGATTCCTTCCACCTCAAGGAGAAATTACCTGAAAGTGCCTCAACAGAGGTTTACATTTTTTTAAGTGATAGGTTAAATTGCAATACTTTTGAAAGAATCACTAAGTGCACAAATTCCAGATTCCCAGTAGGAACCAGGGAATTTACAAACCTAATGGGAATAGAAAAGGGATTCAATGTATATTTCATTGCTTCATGCTCTTTGTATGATATTCTTTAGTTTCCACACTGATGTATTTGTGAGATGTTAGGCACAGCCCTGTGCCTTTTTCTGGGTTTGAGGGAGGACTCGTTAGAGCTATTATACCACCACATTTGATTCAATATAGCACAGTGAGAGTGTGCCATGCACGTGGTGTTTTGGACATATTCTTGAATGTGATAGTATAATACAATCTCGTCTAGTGCAAGGTTTGGCAATCTTTCGGAAGACGGTGTTGGTAAATTGCTGACTACTGGCGTTGGGGAAAAGAGGGAGTTTAACTAGA
>NW_007838197.1:0-728 GCF_000696425.1 Galeopterus variegatus
TTTTATACATCCTTTGAAACTGGGGTTCCACAGCTCTTGCAATCTGTGAGCCTGCAGACAATACCACATGGACACAGCCAACTCTTCTGTCTTGTATCTTGTAAAGCTGCAGATCCAGCCACACCTGCGGCTAATTTAGCCATGGCTAGAGCAGCCAGAACAGCCAAGGTGCTGGTGTGAGGAGTGGCATCTTGATTTGGCCCTGAACAGCAAGCCCCATTGACGGCTCCCCAAGACTGTTCTCCAAAACCATTCTGGCTCCCTAGGCCTCTGGGCCTCTGATACGAGGAGCAGCCTCAAGGATCTCTCAAATACCTTCATGGTCTTTCTTCCATTCGGCTGACGATCCCATCCTCCTGTCCTGATCTCTTTAGCAAATGGCCACTGGACTACACCCTTGGTTTTCTCTACTGAACACACATTCTTACTGCTTAGGTGGCCAGGCTAGGAGTTTTTCAATTTTTATCCTCTGCTTACCTTTTAACTATAAATTTCAGCTTTATATCATGCCTTTTTTTTTTTGCCATGAATCAGCATAGATTTTTTCAATTATCCATACAGCTGCTTGAACGCTTTTCTGCTTAGACATTTCTGCCATCAAATACCCTTGTTCATCACTTGCAAATTCTACATTCCATCAAACCCTTGTGCATGAACAGAATGGAGTCACTTGTTTGCAACTCTATAGCAAGGGTACTTCAGTTTCCAATAAGCTCTTCATCATTTGT
>NW_007838198.1:0-728 GCF_000696425.1 Galeopterus variegatus
GTGCCATCCAATCCTGATGGGGGAAAGGCCCTAGAATAATAAGCATGGGGGATTTCTGCTTAAATCAGTTACAGCAGTAGTTCTCACATGTAGTCCCCACACCAGAAGCAGCATCACCTGGGAGCTTAAAATAGAAATTTCTATGTACCACAGCAGATACACTGAGTCACAAATTCTGGGCATCTGGTCAACCAATTTGTGTTTTACAAGCCTTCCAGGTAAAACTGATTCATGCTGAAGTTTGAGAACCCACTGAATTAGAGAACTAAAGGAGACACAAAGTAGTGAGTCTTTGAATTGTTCTGGTGAGTAGGGATATGCTTTGTTTCCGTGTGTTACCCACTGAGTCACAGTGAGGACTAACCAGCCAGGTGCATTGATGTCACCCAATTGACCGGTGGCCCTATTACATTCCTGTGTTACATAAAACTGTTTCCAAGCATAGGTCCCTTTCTTCTCCCCCGTCTTCCGCTTTACGAACTGCTGCTTTGTAAAGTACTAAGAACAAGGGGAATATGTAATATTGTCAGGAATCGAGCCCACGGAGAAGTTAAAAGCCACCTTTTTTCGGTAAAGTCATTGTGCACTTGCCTCATTTCCTGCTGACTGACTTTCTCTTGCGAATCGGAACCAGGAAATCTTTGAGGCAGGTGCAGTTATAACAGCTGTTACAAAGCCTGAGACAGCTCACCACTTCCCCTATTTGTTGTTAACTAAACAGTCCCTCC
>NW_007838199.1:0-728 GCF_000696425.1 Galeopterus variegatus
AAAAAAAAGACCAACCAACAGAAAAAATGAACAAAAGCTGGAATAGGCAGTTTGCAAAAAAGAGGTTATCCAATAAACATATGGAATGGTTCAATTTCATTTGGCATACAAATATGCAAAATTAAAACCACACACCCACCAAGATGACTAAAATTAAAAAGACAGACAATATGGATTATTGGCAAGCATTTAGAGCAAATAGAACTCTCATGTGCTTCTTAAAGGAGTATAAATTTGCACAACTGCTTTAGAAAACTATTTTGCAATATACATTAAAACTAAACAGATACATATCTTAGGATTCAACTATTCAGTTTTTAGCCACACACCCAATAGAAATTAGTTTGTTTACCGAGGGACATGTACAAAAATAAGCATAAAAGCGTTATTTATCATAGCTCCACACTGGAAACACTGAAACGGATAAAGTGCGGTATAGTTGTACATTGCATACCATACAGCAATGATAATACACAGGATATTGCTACATGTATCTACAGGGATACATCTCATGAACAAATGCTGAGCAAAAGAAGTCAAACACAGAAAAACACAAACCACGTAATTCTTTTCATATAAAGTTCAAAAACAGACAAAACTTGTCTATCATGTTCAAAGTCAGAAGAGTGTCTTTGGGGGTGATTAGACACTGGAATAGGACAGAAGAGGACTTCTGAGATGCCAGTAATGTTTTGTAGCTCTGTCTAGCTGATCATATTGGTGTGTTT
>NW_007838200.1:0-728 GCF_000696425.1 Galeopterus variegatus
TTGAAAAATGAAGATTCTGATTCTGTAGGACCAGGAATGAGCTGAGATTCTGCATTTCTAAGAAGCCCTCTGAGTGCACTTTGAGTATCAAGGCCCTTGTAAACTGGAGAAGTTGGATTCACTTTTATGCTGATGGGTTCTGTAGCTGCGAGGACTCCAAGATCTTCTTTCGTAACTTACTAAATAATTAAGCCTTTTTAGTGTACGAGCTGTTAAGGAGTCAAGAGACCTTTCTTCTACCACTGGTTTTGCTATTAATTGGCTATGTGACTTTGAGCAGTCACTTTTTGACCCATGGTTAATTTATCTATTAAAATTAAGCGGTAAACTCACATAAATCAACAAATAATACATGTTCCTGGATGGAAGACTCAATATTGTAAATTAATCTATAAAATTAATGTAATTATTATTAAAATCCCACTACAGTTTTTCATGGAACCTGAAAAGTTAATTTTAAACATGTTTACAAGAGCATACGGTAAAAAATTGTAGATACAATCTGAAGAACAAGGTTCAGAGTGTTTCTCTATGAACTATTAAGGCTAAACATAACAGCACAGTAATTAAGGCAACATAGCTTTGGTTCAGGGATAGGAATCAGTCCAATGGAACAGTACGGAAAGCCCAGGAACATATTCATACATTTATGGAAACAATACATAAAAGGTGGCATTAGAAAGCAGTGAGGAAAGATGAATTATTCAGACAACAGATTAAACATATGA
>NW_007838201.1:0-728 GCF_000696425.1 Galeopterus variegatus
CAAAAAAAGATACAAAAGATCAAGAAAACAAAGAGTTGGTTTTCTGAGAAGATAAACACAACGGATAAACCATTAGCTTTTAGATTAACTAAAAAACGACAGAAGACCCAAATAACAATAATCAAAAATAAAAAAAAGAGATCACAACTGATATCACAGAAATACAAAGAATCATTAGAGATTATTATGAACAACTATAATGCCAACAAATTAGAAAATCTGGAGGAAATAGATTAATTTCTGGACACACACAAACTACTAAATCAATAAGAAACAGAAAACCCGAACAGACCAATAATGAGCAATGAGATTGATGCAGTAATCAGCAGTCTCCCAACAAAGAAAAGCCCAGGACCAGATGGCTTCACTGCTGAATTCTACTAAACATTTAAGGAAGAATTAACACCATCCCTTTTCAAAGTATTCCAAAAAATTGAAACACAGGTCATTCTCCCAAATTCATTCTATGAGGCCACCATCACCCTGATACCAAAATCAGACAAAGACACAAAAAGAAAAGAAAACTACAGGACAATATCATTGATAAACGTAGATGCAAAAATCCTTCACAAAATATTAGCGAACAGAATACAACAGCACATCAAAAGAATTATACACCTTGACCAAGTGGGATTCCTCCCAGGAATGCAAGGATGGTTCAACATATACAAGTCAATAAATGTGACACACCACATCAACAAAATCAAGGACAAAAACCATATGATTAT
>NW_007838202.1:0-728 GCF_000696425.1 Galeopterus variegatus
AGATTTGAAACAAAAAGTTATGACTGACCTTCTATTACACATTAACACTCTTCTCAGGAGTCTTCTCTCAGTATTATGGTGACTAACAAATGATTTTTCTTTTTGTTTTTTTTTTCGTGACCGGTAATGGGATTGCAACCCTCGGTGTCGCGCCCGTACTGCGACTGGCAACGGGATCGCAACCCTCGGTGTTGCGCCCGCACCGCGCTCAACCAGTGAGCGGACCGGTCTCTATATGGGATCCGAACCCTCAGCGGGAGCTCCACCACGCTCCCAAGCGCCGCACTTTACTGAGTGCGCCACCGGGCCGGCCCCAAATGATTTTTCTATTTTCTTCATTTCTTTTACATTTACTAATTGGAATTCTACTGAAAGAAAAATTTCCCCATCTTTTCCATTTTACTGACTTATTCAACTAAGCATGAACCCACGGCTATTTTATTCTATCAGTTATAATTCAATATTATAATTATATATTCTGTGGCTAAAATTGTCCCTGATTTGGCCATTGGGAGTTTCTTCAAATTAGTTCCTATATCCTTTTGACATGTTTCCATCATTTTTTGAGCACTTCAATCAAAGCTGTATGTTCTCTGTAGTGTACATTCTATTCTATTTTGGGTTACATACATTTTTCTGGTACTCAAATCATCTTACTAGTGCACGCTGAATTGGAGTCAATGAAAATTCCCAATCATTACCACATTTGTTATTGTCAATCCATATTT
>NW_007838203.1:0-728 GCF_000696425.1 Galeopterus variegatus
GAGGTATGGGTCTAGTTTCAATCTCCTGCAAATGGATATCCAGTTATCCCAGCACCCTTTAGAAGACAAAATCTCAGGACTGTTTTTGTTCCTGGAACCAGAGAACACAGCCTAATAAGAGGCTCTCACCCTCTCTGTGTGATGTGACCCAACCACATCCCAGAGTATCAGTTGTTCATCTGAAAGAAGAAAAGTATCATAGTGACAACTCACTTATCATAAGATGACTTTTCTTGGAAAGTTGCTGTCTAGAAAATGCCAAGACTAGGAGAGTTTGTGAATGCCTCTGAGCAGCATGGCTAGGTAATTCTCTCTGAGTCTACTGACTGTCATTTTAAACACAATGATATTAAGGTTCATTATCTGATTATCTGGTGGCTCAGTTCAAAGCAGATTAGAAACTTTGAGTCAAGTTCACTGACAACCACCAAAAATGAAATTTGAAAGTATCAGTCAATTTCTGTTGCTTATAACAAAATACCTGGAACTGGGTGTTCTATAAGAAAATGAAATTTATTTGCTTACAGTTTCTGAGGCTGGGAAGTGCAAAGTCCAGGGAACACAGCTAGTGAAGGCCTTGGTGGTGACAGTACCACAGGAGTCTCACATGGCAGAAGATGGCAGAGCAGACAGAGAGAAAGACAGACTCTCCTCTTCTTTTAGAGCCCTCAGAACCACGCCCCTGACCACTATTATTAATCCACTCACTACTGCTTGGTCCTATAAAC
>NW_007838204.1:0-728 GCF_000696425.1 Galeopterus variegatus
TCATACTACTCAGAAAGGTGTACAATTTAAAACTTATAAATTGTTTATTTCTGGAATGTCCCATTTAATATTTTCAGACCACAGTGGACTAAGACCATGTAAAGTGAAACCCTGGATAAGAAGAGAACTACTGTACTACCCACAACATCCAACTTTAAATAATACAATGTTTTGGTAAAACATTGTGGATAAATAAGTTGCAAAATATATTTCTAGATACCTAAATTGATTTACTATGTAGATTTGCTAGCTATAAGCCATTACAAGCAAAACAAAGATTTTGATTTTAGAATATTTGATCTTCATACCTTTTCCCCACTAGCAATTAGGTAACAGTCAAGACTCTAGTAGTATATTAAGACTATTACTCATATGTAACAAAAAATCATATACAATAACTATATAATTAAAATAGCCTACACAATAGTTAACCTGTACAATAGTGCTTATATTTTTCTTTTCTGTAGCAATGGTATTTGCTAGCTAAATGGATGTCAGACATTGAGAAGGAACAAGCAGGGGTGGGATGATGAGGGAGAAGCGAGGGTGTTATGAACCAAGTGTTACTGTCCCCCTAAAATTCACATATTGAAGTCCTAGGTACCAATGTGATGGTATTAAGAGGTAGTGCCTTTGGGAGATAATTAGATTTAGATGAGGTCATGAGAGTAAAGCCCCCATGATGGGATCAGTGACCTTATAAGAAGAGAAAGAGACCAGAGTGTTTT
>NW_007838205.1:0-728 GCF_000696425.1 Galeopterus variegatus
TTCCTTCCTTCTCTCTCTCCCTCCTTCCTTCTCTACCTACTTCCAAGTTATGAGTGAGGACATGTGGTATTTCTTTTTCCTTGTCTGGCTTATTTCACTTAATGTAATTGTCTCCAGCCTCATCCATGTTGCTTCAAATGGCAGAATTTCATTCTTTTTTATGGCTGAGTAGTATTCCAATGTGTATATTACCACATTTTCCTTATCCAGTTATCTGTTGAGGGACACTTAGGTTGGTTCTATAATTTGGCTATTGTAAATAGAGCTGCAATGAATATGGGAGTGCAGGTATCCCTGGGGTTTGGGAGTGATAGGTTGGGTAAAGGGCATAGAGAATAATTATGACTTGTAATAATGAATATGCTAATAATAAAAAATTTAAAAAATTTTAAAAATTAAAAATGAAATGGAATTTTGAGAAAAAAATCAATAGGAAGCTAAATGTAGAAGGAATTACCAATCTCTTATTTATAAAATTCCAAAGATGGGTGGGGAAAACGATCATGTGACAGACATATTGTCATTCTTTGAACAAGTATGGAATATCTGCTATATAATTGACATTACACTAGTTGAAAGTACAACAGTTAGTTAATATAGTCAGCCTACGCATCATGAATTTACATGTCCCTTAACCTAGTCATTTCACTGATTAACTAAACCATGATGCATCCACTTGATGAAATATTAAGAACAATATTTCGATATAATGAATTATAAATGAAAAA
>NW_007838206.1:0-728 GCF_000696425.1 Galeopterus variegatus
CTAAGTGCTTGTCTGCATATTTCTGCTTAAGAATACTAGGAGGTAGGTTGTAATAATATCCTCATCTTATAGGTCCTTACTGATGCTTATGGAAGTTAAGTAGCCTCCGGAAAGTCATCCTGCTGTGAGTGGCGAGTGGTGACAAGGTTTGGGCCCAGGAGGCGTCTGGATCCGTGTGCTGCTCTCTGTGCTTGAGTTACAGGTTGGACTGATGGTCTTGCAGGAACACTTCCTCCTTACAGACATTATACATTAAGAAGTTGACTGGCTGGACTGGGAATAAGAAAGTGGAAACCCCTGAGCAAAATATCCCCTGCTATGTTTAGGATCTCAGAGTTTATAGCTGCACTTTGGTTATCAGGTAAGGTTCTTATGGGTCTAAGAAAGCTTTCTGAGCTGGGAGGAGGAGCTGTTCTGTCTCTTGAGCAAAGTAAATCACAAGCACTTTGCAAAGTTTTCTGCTCAGCGACAGTGTGAAGCAACCGAGATTTAATTGAACTGATGTGAAACAAATAGAAGGCTTGAGATGGCCCTGTTTCAGTGGGGTTTTGTTTAGTTTAGTTTTGTTCTTTTTTGGTGGTGGTGTTTTTGTGTTGTTGTTGTTGTGTTTTGTTTTGTTTTGTGCTAATGAATAAAATTGCCTTTTTTTTTTTTTTTAATCTTTTTCCGTGTCCGGCAACGGATCGCAACCCTCAGTGTCGTGCCTGTACCGGACCGGGGACCGGCAA
>NW_007838207.1:0-728 GCF_000696425.1 Galeopterus variegatus
GCAACAAGTTAAGGAGAAAACAAAAAGGGATGTCTATAATCTATATAATACATATGTATGTATGTGTATAGAAGAGGGTACTTCAAAACATTCATGGAAAAATAGAATTAAAAGATAATACAAATGTTTCCATGAACGTTTTGAAGTACCCTCAAATGTGTATGTGTATACATATGTATGTGTACACACACATGCATATATGCATATATTTAAAACCAACAGATAAAAGTTCCAGAAAGTATTTTGTTCATAAAATGATACAAAAAGATACACTGCACTGGTAGGTCAACCATCTCGTGAATCACCTCATCCATGAAGCATTGCTATGATACTGCAATGTGCTGGCACCGAATCTTCCACAAATTTTGTATTAAGCAGACACTTCACCCTATTAAATTATTCCAAACCAGCCTTTACTCTATTAAGTTTAATGTATATCATTTATATTATTCCTTGTTTAATTTTCTCAAATTCTGTGAGATGGTTTTTTTTCATGGATTATAAATATGCCTGAGAAAAGTATTTTTCCTGGCTTCATCTACAGTCCACATATATGCACAGCTGAGTGGATCAAAAAGTTTGTTCTCTCTCTTCCACTCCATCAACCTACAGACTTCACTTAAATACTGCGAAGGAGTGGGAAACGATAACTGGTGATGTGTTATTTTTGTTTAAAGATTAAATTATATGGATTAAAATATTTTGGTATATATTTAAGAGGGTGTTTA
>NW_007838208.1:0-728 GCF_000696425.1 Galeopterus variegatus
TGGTTTCACCTGGGACAATTTTCCTTTTCCCTAAAGAACTTGCTTTAGTACTTCTTTTATTATGGATCTACTGGTGACAAATTCTTTCAGGTTTTTTTTTTTGCCTGACCTTGTCTTTATTTGCTTTATTTTGAATGAGTTTTTTTGTTTGTTTGTTTGTTTGTTTGTTTTTTGCTGATTTTATTATTCTGGATTGATAAAAATTTTCTGTTAGCATTTAAAAGATAATATTTCATTTTTCTGTTAGCATTTAAAAGATAATATTTCATTATCTCCCGGTTTCCATATTTTCTCATTGTAATATGTTTGTTCCTTTGAAAGTTATGACTTCTCCTTTCTGGCTGCTTTTCTGTTTTGCTTACAGCAATTTTTATATGATGTGGGTCAGAGTATTTTCTTTCTGTTTTTCATGATTGGCTTTATAAAAGTTCTTGGATTGGTAGACTGATATCTTTTATTTATTTTGGAAAGTTCTTAACTGTTATTATCTTTTCAAATATTGTGTCTTTTCTTTCCTCTCTTTTATTACTTCTTGTGACTCCAGTGACTTATAGTAAGTACTTTCACTGTGTCACTTTTTTTGGATGTTTTCCATTCAATATTCTATCAACCTATCTTCCACCCATTTGCTCTAACCTTAATTTGTAGTTTAACCCATTTTTTATAAATTATTAATTGCAGGGCTGGCCTGGTGGCACACTGCTACAGTGCGCCACTTGGGAGCGCGG
>NW_007838209.1:0-728 GCF_000696425.1 Galeopterus variegatus
GATCGATTAGCTTTCTCTGATGAGTTTACTTAGATCGATTAGATTGGTCTGATTAGTTTACGTAGATCGATGAGCTTGGTCTGATGAGTGTACATTGATCGATTAGCTCTGTCCGATGTGTTTCCTTAGATCGATGAGCTTGGGCTGATGAGTTTACTTAAATCGATGAGCTTGGTCTGATGAGTTTACTTAGCTAGATATGCTTGGTCTGATGAGTTTACTTAGATCGAGAAGCTTGGTCTGATTAGTTTACTTAGATCGATGAGCTTGTTCTGATGAGTTTACTTAGATCGATGTGCTTGGTGTGTTGATTTTTCTTAGATCGACGGACTTGGCTTGTTGAGTTTACTTAGATCGATTAGCTTGCTCTGATGAGTTTACTTAGATTGAGGAGCTTGGACTGATGAGTTTACTTAGATCGATTTGCTTGGTCTGATGAGTTTACTTAGATCGATGTGATTGGTGTGTTGATTTTACTTAGATTGACGGTCTTGGTCTGATGAGTTTATTCAGATCGATTAGCTTTCTCTGATGAGTTAACTTAGATCAATGAGCTTGTTCTGATGAGTTTACTTAGATCGATTAGCTTGGTCTGATGAGTTTACTTACATCGATGATCTCTGTCCGATGAGTTTACTTAGATCGATGAGCTTCGTTAGATGAGTTCACTTAGATCGATGTGCTTTGTCTTATGAGTTTACTTAGATCGATGAGCTTGGTGTGTTGAG
>NW_007838210.1:0-728 GCF_000696425.1 Galeopterus variegatus
AAAAAAAGGAAGGAAAAATAAAACAGAAATGAAAAACAGAGAAGACAAATGGAAGACAAAAAATTAAAATGGCAGACTTAAGCCCTGACACATTAATAATTAAATTCAATGTAACTTGGTTTACATGTACCAATTAAAAGACAGAAATTGGCAGATTGGATTAAATAATGACAAATCATATGTTGTCCACAAGAAAGTTAGTATGATTATAATGGTATAGATAGGTTGAAAGTAAAATGATCAAAAAAGATATGCCATGCAAACATTATTCAAAAGAAAGCAGAAATAGCTATATCAATATCAGATAAAGTAAACTTTAGAGCAAAGAAAATTACCAGAGACTGAGGGGACATTATGTAATTATAAAAGGATCAATCGACCAAAAAGACATAGTATTATGTATGCACCAAACAATAGAGCTGTAAAACATGTAAAGCAAAAACTAATTGAGCTGAAAGAAGAAATAGGCAAATCCACATTTACAGCTGGAGACTTCAGCATCCCCTCTCTCAGCAACTGCTAGAACAAGTAGACAGAAAAACTCAAAGTCTCCATCAATCAACAGGATCAGATTAAGATTTATAGAACACTACAACCCAAAACAGCAGAATACACAATTTTTACAAACATCCATGGAACATATGCCAGTATAGACTTTTTCTGGGCCATAAAGCAAACCTTGAAAAGTTTTTTAAAAATTGAAATAATATATAGTGTTTTTTATAATC
>NW_007838211.1:0-728 GCF_000696425.1 Galeopterus variegatus
AATGTCTGGGTGTTGTTGCAATGAGGATAGGAGAGGGGTGGAGGTTAAGAGCGTGTCTAGGGACCTGGGCAGGGGGCTGGGTTGGGGGTGGGAGGTAGTAGAGTGCAGAGGAAGTGGGGTCTAGAGGTGTGAGGGGTGGGTCAAGGGCATGAGGAATGGGAGGGAGGGATGTGAGGGCTGGGTCTGGGGAGAGTTGAGGGAAGGGTCTGGGAGTGGGAGGGGTGCTTGGAGGGTGCTGGGTGCTGCAGTGTAAGTGCTGGGTGGTGATGAGCACTCAAGGTGTGCAGGGGGCTCTCTGGTGAGCCCTCATCACCTCTTCGACCTCCTCTTTTACCCGCCTCCCCTTCGCACACTCCACACTGCCCCCCGGCTGTGCCTCGAGTGCACCTGTTCCCTCTGCTGGCCATGCTTGTCCCCCAGACATCACACACTTCCTCACCCTCTCCACGTCTCTGCTCACAGCTCCCTCCCCAGCCATGCCTTCCTTTTTAAAAATTGTTTTTTTTACCAGAATGTGTGTATTTATAGAGAGGCCTTCCTTGGCCCCCTGTTTAATCCCATAACCCCACCCTGGCACTTCCTCTTCTCTGCTCTGACTTCATTTCCTTCCATAGCACCTGTCACCATCTTTCATATGTTTCTCTTATTTTGTTTATTGTCTCCTTCTATTAGAATCTAAGTTCCATGAGGTTAGGGAATTCTTTTTTTGTTGTTTTACTGTGGTAAAA
>NW_007838212.1:0-728 GCF_000696425.1 Galeopterus variegatus
CCACTTTCTAGCTGTGAGATAAAGTGAAGGCATGATTTCTAAATTTGTGAGACTTTAGCTATGCCTTTGAAAGTGTGTTAGCATTTAACCCTGCTCTTTCTTCTGTCTTCCCTGGACTCAGGGCACCACACCCAGTGGCCCAACCCAGAGACCTGGGAGTCCTATTTGAGTCCTTTTTCTCCCTCACACCCAGTCCATTTCAAAACTGAGCAAGGTGCTTATGTCAACTGTTTGTTTTACACGTTTCCTTAAGTTAAATTTCAGCTTTTTTTTTGGTGGCTGACCAGGAGGGGGAACCCATGACCTCAGTGTTATAAGGTTATGCTCTAACCAACTGAGCTAACTGGCCAGCCTTTCAGCTTTGTAAGCAAGACCATAGCGGTGGTGCTAAGCCAGTGCCCCTGAGCATGTGTGGGAGAAAGCCTGCTCTGTGCAGAGCAGAACCACCCACCCTTTCCTCAAGCCCCTCAAGCCCCTTTCCCCCTTTCTGGATGTTTTCCTAACTATCCAGCTCTCCAACCTTTAGGAGAGTGTACTAGCCTTCTAGTTACTGGCTTTGCAACAGGTGAGGGACAATTGCTCGACCCCCGTGCATGAGCAATGGCAGACACGAAGACTCATTAACTTTCCCTTTCTATTTCTTCTGTTAAGCATTCTATTACCCCGTCAAAATCCAAAGCATACTCCAGCAGGCCTTGTGTAGCCAAATATACTATGGGTCCATTCAT
>NW_007838213.1:0-728 GCF_000696425.1 Galeopterus variegatus
GTGATAGTAAGTGAAATGTATCCTTTTAGATAGGATGTCTCAACATACCCCTAGTTCTTTGGGTCCCTAAAATATTCCCTGATGTGGCAGGCTTTGAAAACTTTGTAGGGTTTATCTCTCATCCTCCAATGTGAAATATTTTACTAAAGCAACCAGCACCTTTATTCCTTTCTAAAAACCAAATCCAATTATCATCCTATCTTTGATACAATGGGCCAGGATGTTCTGCAGAATGCCAAGTTGATCAAGGTCCTTGCAGACTATATTGTAGGAAAGGAGGAGCATTAACATCCCCCTAGGAGCAGGTAGAATGACAAAGAGAATGCATTCGCTGAAACAACAGCCTTTGGTGCTTGGTATGAGGCTATCGCAAAAGCAATCTGTATTCACAAGAAGAAAATAGAAGTGCACATTCATTACCAGTATGAAGTACCTTGCTAAAGCGACCAGATTACTTGCTCATCACATGGCTTGGCTTTCTTACAGCATGGTGGCCTCAGGGTAGGTGGTCTTCTTACATGTTAGCTCAGGCCTACAAAAGGCATGACCCTATGAACAAGGCAGAAGCTGCATCACCTTTTAGGACTCAGCCCCGGGAATCACATGGCATCACTTCTGCTGTACACCATTGGTCAAAGCAAGTGAAGTTCAGTTCAGATTCAAAGGGAGAGAAATCAGACTCCATCACATGGTGGGGAAATGACAAGGTTGCATTGCAGAAGAGCAAT
>NW_007838214.1:0-728 GCF_000696425.1 Galeopterus variegatus
ATAAGGAGCATCTATAAAAACATGCACATGGTACAGATCAAGCCAGGATGTCAACTATCATTACTTCTATTGCACATTGTGCTGCAGGTTCAAGTTAGTTTGGTGAGGCTAAATAAGTGAAATAAAATAAAATAAAATGCTTCCAGATTGAAAAAGAAGAAATAAAATTTTCCCTATAAGCAAATAACATGATTGTCTAAGAAAAAAATCCTAAGATATATATAAAAAACCAGCCAGAACTGATAAGTGAGTTTAGCAAGGTTGCAAGATATATTTTCAACATACACAAATTAATTGCATTTTATATACTAGCAATAAACAATCAGAAGTTGAAATTTTGAAAAATACTAAATTTTTTCCCCAGCTTAAATGGCCAAAGGCACTGGCAACTTTATTTACAAGAAAATGAAAGCAGAAACTATATGGCATATGATATAAAACTGCTAAAAAAATTAATTTAACAAAAGATGTGCAAAACTGGTACATTGAAAACTATAAAACAATGTTAGAATAAATTAAAGAAATAAATAAATGAAGTATGTATCATGTTCATGGATCAAAAGACTCAATATTTTTAGATGCTCAGTCTCCCCAAATTTACCTATAGATTTCAGTACAATTCTAATCTAAATCCCAGCTGGCATTTTTGCAGAACTTGACAAACTGATTCTAATACCTACATTGAAATTCAAGTAATCTTGAAGAGCCAAAGTGAAAAAAAAAAAAAA
>NW_007838215.1:0-728 GCF_000696425.1 Galeopterus variegatus
AGATTTCACATTTTCTCCTCTATCATAAAACCCCAAACCCCTATCTTTACTCTCATTTGATGTCCTTGATTCATACGTCATTGAGAAAATACCAACAATAAAATTTTCCCATGCTCCTACTACCAAATTCACCAACTTACTTGCATCTAAACTCATATAACAAGCCTCGTTTCCTACGTTGATGGTGAATGAATGGTGCCCTTCTAAGAGCAAACCAGAACTTTGTGCATATGGGATTCCATTCATCTCACTTCCTCTAGGGTATTGCTCCTGAAATTGGCCATTTCTCTCCTGTGTCATCTTTTCACCTCTCTTATTGGAGGAGTTTTACTAGCATAAAGAATGCTATAATATCTCCCATCTTAAGAAAAAGCTTTTTTTATACCTTACATCTCTTTTCAGCTATGATTCCATTTTTCTGCCCCTCTTTACATCAAAATCCCTCAAATGAGTTGTCCATCCTCATGCTCTCCACTGTCTTTTCATTCTCTCAGATTTAAGAGATTCCTCAGAAAATTGTTTGGCTTTACCTTCAAAAGATAACCAGATTTCAACAACTTTTCACCACCTTCTCTACCTTCACCCTGTATCCAAGATCCATCATTTCTCACCTGAATAGTGCCTCAGCCTCCCCACCCATGCAGTCTGAGTGACACTTTAAAAACACGATGGGCCGGCCCGGTGGCGCACTGCTGTAGTGCGCCGCTTGGGAAGTGCGGCGGCGCTCC
>NW_007838216.1:0-728 GCF_000696425.1 Galeopterus variegatus
ACCTAGTGCTATGTTTCAGAAAGGTTGGGTTTAAGTAACCAGATTTGGGGCTGGATGGCCAGTTTGAACTGGTCAGCCTAATATACAGCTACCTTATAGGCCAAACCAATGAGATTGTTCTATGTGAATAAATGTCTTAAGACAAGGACAAGGACATTGGTTTAGGGAGGAAATTGATTTAACATTGGTCCAAGAGGGGGAAAAAAAAAAAAACCCACACAAACTGTTTTCCCTCTGCTCACATCACAGTCAATACATATGTGATCACATGTGTGTGGGTTTCTCCTCACATACCAAACAAGCAATCAGTAGATACCAGCTGCATGCCCTCCAATTCAATTCTAATACTATTTACCTGGAGACAGCATTAGATCCCACAGGCTGAGGGCTCAGTTCCCAAGACTGCCCCACCCCACAACTTCAGGTGCCAATTGCAAGCCCCAGGTTGTTTTCCCTGTGCTTCTGACTGACTAGCTATAAATTGGGGTTTTCACAACCCCCTCCTTGGATTCCATTAATTTGCTAGAGTGGCTCACGGAACTCAGGGAAAAACTTATATCACCAGCTTACTACAAAGGATATGACAAAGGATGCAGATGAAGAGATGCACAGAGCAAGGCACGGAGCTTCCATTCCCTCTCCAGGTGTGCCACTCCCCAGAAACCTCCATGTATTCAGCTTTTCAGAAGATCTCTGAATCCAGTCTTTTTTGGGTTTTATGGAAGCTT
>NW_007838217.1:0-728 GCF_000696425.1 Galeopterus variegatus
ACTGCAACCAGAGCCCAGAGCAAAACAGACCTAAGCAAGTGATTCACAAAAAACGATAAACAGATAAGAATAAGACATGTAGAAATAATGCTCATCCATGTCAAAGTAAGAGTTAAGGCATTCAGACTTAGTTTTCAGCTATCAAATTGGCAAAGACAAAAAGGTTCTTAAAGGTATGGAAAGAAAAGAAAAGGCACAGTGAGGTGAGGTAGAAACACAGGTGCTCATGTATAGAGGCAGAAGTGCAAACTGATATATATGGTCTAGCTTTCATAACTCTTTAACAATGTGCATATTCTAAGAACTGGAACTATACTTCTAAGCATTTATCTTAAGAAAATAATCAAATACATACAAAAAAATACTTAAGGGTATCTACTGAAGCACTATTTACAATAAGAACACAAAAGAAACAAACATAAAGATTACCTATCAGTGTTTCTCAAACATCATTCATCACCTTCATGACTTTTATATATTTCTGTACTACATGTATTGATTTACTTAATATTAGTATTTAAGTCAGATCATGATTTTTATTTAATCTACTCCTCCAATGAGTATTTACTGAGTGCCTACTATGTTAGGAACTGTTCTAGGTGCTGGAGATTCAGGCATGACCAAAATAGACAAAAATCTTTGTCCTCGTGGAACGTACATTTTAGACAGATGAAATATACAGCATGTAAAATATATAGTATATTGGTGATATGGCTAAGAAGAAAAAA
>NW_007838218.1:0-728 GCF_000696425.1 Galeopterus variegatus
ACACTTGGTCTGTGCTGGCAGGTTTCTCCCCTGCGGCTGGTGCTGAAAGCAAGGCCAGGCTCAGCTCTCACTACCCATGGGCCCCCGTGGCACTCAGGCTCCTTCAGAGAGGGCTGTGACCACGCCTGCCTTCTCCATGCCCCTTGCATTTCCATGGTCAGGAGCTGAGCCAGTAGGGTGGGGGCAGTGGGGGCAAATGAGCTGAGGATGCCTCGAGATCCTGGGGCTGGGTCTTAAAATCCAACCTGACTCTGTTCCCAGAGTGAAGAGAGCCCCTCGCTGGAGAGCAGAAGGTCCTGGATTTGATGTATTTGCCCACATTCGGCAGGATTTGCCAAGCCCTGTTGTCCCTCCTTTCAGAATGTATACAGTCATCTCTCATTACCCCCTCCACCACTGCCCTTGTGCTGCAAGCCACCACCTTTTATCTAGATTAGTGTGACAGTCTCCTCACTGGTCTCCCTGCTTCTGCCTTTGCCTGGTACAGTGTATTCCCCAGAATGAAAGCAGCCAGAGGGGTCCTTTTAAAACCAAAGTTGGGCCATGGCAGCCTCCAATGCAATAAAAGCTCAGGTCCTTGGCCTGCAGGCCATGACCGTCCCCTGTGACCTCATCCCCTCCACTGTTCCCTCCTATTTCATCTAAGCCCCATCATTCCCCACCCCTCAATTATTTAAAAGCAAATCCCAAACGTATAATTTTATGATTTTTTTTTTTAAAAGATGACC
>NW_007838219.1:0-728 GCF_000696425.1 Galeopterus variegatus
AAATGTACAAGGAAATCAATGCCCTGAAAAAGAATGTAGCAGAACTTGCCGAACTGAAGAATTCATTGAATGAAATAAAAAACACAATGGAGAGTTTAACCAGCAGGCTTGCAGAAGTTGAAGACAGAACCTCTGAACTTGAAGATGGGCTGTTTGAAATAACACAAGCAGACAAATAAAAAAGAAAAAAGAATCAAAGGCATTGAAGAAAATCTGAGAGAGATATCAGACAACCTTAAGCACTCAAATATCCGAGTCATGGGGATTCCAGAAGGGGAAGAAAAAGGAGATTGTATTGAAAACATATTCAACAAAATAGTGGCAGAACACTTCCCAGGTATAGGAAAAATCACAGATCTTCAGATCCAGGAAGCTCAACGATCGATTCAGAAAGCTCAAAGATCCCCAAACATATTCAACCCAAAAAGGTCTTCTCCAAGACATGTTATAGTCAAACTGGCAAAACTCAAAGACAAAGAGAGAATTTTAAAAGCTGCAAGAGAGAAACGTCAAATCACCTATGAGGGAGCTCCAATCAGACTAACATCAGACTTTTCATCACAAACCCTAAAAGCCAGAATGGAATGGGATGATATATGCAACATACTAAAAGACAGAGACTGTCAGCCAAGAATACTCTACCCCACAAGGCTATTCTTCCGAAATGGAGGGCAAATAGTATATTTCTCAGACAAACAAAAACTGCAGGAGTTCACCACCACACGATC
>NW_007838220.1:0-728 GCF_000696425.1 Galeopterus variegatus
TGGAGTCGGCAGCACTGGGTTTGCATCTAGCTCTGCCATTTAACAACCAGGCAACCTTGAGCAAATCACCTAATTTCTCTCCATTACAATTATGTTAACTGTCCTACTACCTCACCAGTGCCATGTATATAAAATGTTTTTTATCATAATTTTATGTTTTCCTGAAACACAAACTGAGCACCTACTAGGTGCCAGAAACTCACAGGTCTTTAGGACCCAAAAATGAAAGGCACATAATCTACTGCATTATAGAAGATACACACACAGAGAGAAACAATCAAAATAGAGGGTGACCTGGTATACAGGTGGTACATCGGGGGCTGGGGTACCCAACTCCCCTTGAGTGCATAATAGGCTTCATAAGACATATGATATTTCAGTTAATTTCTGGAGTTGAGAGAAAGAAGCAGGGAGGAAAGTCTGATCAGTGAAAAGAGCCTGGGAAAAATTCTGCCACATCAGAGAACACAGTGTGTTTGGGGAAATATCCTGTAATTTGTCAGGGCCGGAGCCCAAGGGAGTGTGTGGCAAGGGAACAGACATGATAAAAGAAGGCTGGAGGGGAAATAATAACATAGATTATTGAGAGTTTAATGCTCAAAACTAATAAAATAATTCTTAACATCATTGGGCTGTTATTGTTTATTAGGTATTCTACAAATTTTCGTATTTCCCTTTCTATCATTACCACAACCTTGTAAGTAGGTACTATTACTACCCCTATTTTA
>NW_007838221.1:0-728 GCF_000696425.1 Galeopterus variegatus
AGTTTTAGTTGTAAATGTAATATGGAAACCTGCACAGAACATACTTTCGTAATAAAGCAGACCCCAAAGCAGATATGGGAACTAATTGGATGAAATACAGAAACTCAGTAGTCACCATTTCTGGGTATGACATGACTGAATGTTATCAAATTTTCTGAAATAAAAAAGCCTACCAGTAACACCCAAATATTTCACCTAAAAGAATCACAAAATTTTACTGCATACACCTCCTTAACTAACAGATTCATATGTTATCACATTCCAACAACAAAATTGCCTAATTTACCTTCTTTAATAGAAGCTGTTTAAAAAAGAAGAAAAATGACCACATGCAATATTTGCTACAAACCAGTTCAGAAAGTCAAATACATGATCCACCTCCTCATATACAGCAGCTATGGCAGAAAGACTGGCACTCCACTGATAACACAGAGGTGTTGAAACAAAAGTTTTTTCTAGAAAAACTGCTGACCCTTTAAGACTAGTGACTGCACTTGTGGAATCCTCTGATGTTAGTTAGATTGATCTGAACAGCAAAGATGGTGAGAATAAGGAATTAAAACTTCACAGGCATCATATCCTTCCAAATACCTTGTACGTTCATCTTTTCTTCATCCAGGTAACAGGGAAAATGCCAAGGCTGGAGCACACCAATAAAACAGACATTTAGTTTCCATTCAAGCTCATTATCATTTAGTTTAAAAATGTTTCTAGGAACAAAGAGAGAA
>NW_007838222.1:0-728 GCF_000696425.1 Galeopterus variegatus
AAAAAAAAAATAAAGTTACATTCTCAATAAAAATGAAATGATAAAATTATTTCCGCTTATTTGAATAAGTTTGTTATGTTCACTGCTAGAATAATACTTTTTTCATGGTGAATAATACGTTCTACTTATCTTAACTGACCTTGAAGCTCACAGAATCAGTAACTTGTGTGAACAAACACTCTCACTGTTCTGACATCATCCCTCCCAAGACCCCGTGTAGCACACAGATTACTTTGATGCCTCCCCTGAATCTTCCCAGACCATCTTGAAACCACAGTCTGGGAAGAAATAATTCCTACCTGGTACAGCAGGGGTCCTTCTGGATCTGGCTGAAGCATGACGACAGGTGTCCTTTCTGATTCATTGCCTAAGGCATACTGATTGTTAAACATGTTGAAAGCATCCACTAGAAAAAGTGTTTCTTATACATTTTCTATTTAATTATTACATCTGAATATACTTACAAAAATATCTACAGAAAGCACATAAACTGACATAGCAATTATTAGGTAAAAATCCTACTTGACTATTTTTAAAGTACTATTCTTATAAAATATTGTTACTTGGTAATAAGAGAAATTTCAACTTTTAGGTTAAAAAATGCATTCCATGTTTAAACAAGCTTCCTTGTTTTTGTAAAAAGTGTGACATACATGAAATAGAGACAAAAATAGATTTTGCTCTAAACTAGAACTTGAGAGTCTTACCTTATTACTATAGTTCACAGG
>NW_007838223.1:0-728 GCF_000696425.1 Galeopterus variegatus
AGGTCACATGGTCCTGTGTGGCATGGGTGGCAGTCCACCGGCTCCTCTGTAAAGCCAAACTTCCAATGCACTGACTTCTCAGGGCAGTGGGGAGGCTTAGCACACCACCCTCTTGACCTGGAGAAAGCCACCACAGCTCTTGTGTCCCATCCCCTCCTTCTACATGGGGAAGAGGGGTCCCTGAGTGGGCAAGGACCTGCCTGGGGCTGCACAGCAGGACCACAGCAGACCACACTGAATGCTGGCTGGCATGTGACGGCTTCCATGTGTTCTCGCAGGAACCAGAGGAGCTTTGGAAAAATGCACATCCTACCCTGCTTAAAGCCTGTCACTGGTTAAAATCCCTAGCTGTAACAAGGTCTGTGAGTTAGGGATGTTGGAAGGAGCTCTGGGTGGCTGGAGACCGAGCTTGGAGCTGGGCAGGGCCAGGTGATCTGGAGCCCCAGGCCAAGGATTTTATTGCTGTCCGTGAACCCCTCACTCAAGATGCCTGGCCCCCAGCAGCCAGGGCTGTGCTTGGGCTGTGCCACTGCCTGGTTCCACTGGACAAGAGCGGCCGGGACTTACTGCAGCTTCAGTTGTGGGAGGACGCAGCCCTGTAGGGAAAAGGTGATCCCCTGGGGACTGGAAATGCCATTAGGAAAGGGGACAGGATGCGGAGAGCCCTGCAGTGGCTAGAGGGTGCTGCGGCTCACCAGGCCCGTGTCTGTACCCTGCCGTCTCGGCCA
>NW_007838224.1:0-728 GCF_000696425.1 Galeopterus variegatus
TTTCTTCTGGACTTTACCCCACGTGCCGTCTCCCTTGCTAATTTTGCTTTGCATCCCTTTGCTATAATAAATCATAGCTGTATGACTATATGCTGAGTCTGTGAGTCCTCCTAGTGTATCACTGACTTGGGGGTGGTCTTGGAGGCCCCCAATACTATTATCTTCCTCCTAAAGTTGGTTCTTCCTTTGTTGCTTATCTAAGTAAATAACCCCACTCACCAGGGGAACAAGTCAGAAATTTGACAGCCGTTTATGAATTCTCTCTTCCCCTCTCCTGCTCATTGAGTCCAGTTCATTCTACCTCCATAATGTCCCTGTCTCCTGCCTGTACCTCAGTTTAGGCCTTGTGTATTTCTGCCTTCATAACTACTACTGCCTCCTCACTAGATGCTATGGTCTGAATGTGTCCCCCAAAGTTCATGAGTGGGAAACTTAATCCCCAATGCAGCAGTGTTGAGAGGTGGGACCTTTAAGAGGTGATTAGCCATGAGGGCTCTGCCCTGATAAACAGATTAATGCCATTATTTCAGGGGTGGGATCCCGAGAAAAGGATGAGTTCAGCCCTTTCCCCTTCTCTCCTACTAGTGCTCTCTCACCATGTGACGCCTGCCACCATGTTATGACACAGCAAGAAGGTCCTCACCAGATGCAGCCTCTCAATATTGGACTTCCCAGCTTCCAGAACCATGAGCCAAATAAATTTGCTTCATTATAAATAACCCAATCTT
>NW_007838225.1:0-728 GCF_000696425.1 Galeopterus variegatus
AAATGATCTCTCTGTGAGATTACTATATGTTTCTTATTTAAACTAGTTTGCATGGAGAGGCTTAATTAGCAATTTTAAAGGATTTTGAAAATCTTCAGATAGAAATTTCTGGGAATATTAATTTGCATTATGATTTTTGAACTCTACATATTTATTAGACATATAGACCTTCCTTATTTTTCAATTCATTTTTATCCACCTAGGGATGAAGGTAAAGTTGAACATCTCTTAAGAAAAAAAAATATGTTAGTAAGACCATAATATTTTGTTTTATTTTTTAAATTTTTTTAATTTTATACATATAAGATATAAACACATTATAATAAACAAAATATACATGAACTTATTCAAGGATGAAGAAGAGTATAAAACAATACACATCTGATTGTTAAAAGCTGCAAAGGCTGGGAATGGGAGTTTTGTGGACAGAGAGGGCAGGAGCATGGGAAGAAGGTGGCAGTAAAAACTAAAACAAAAACTGTATTAAGAAAAAGCTCTCAAAGTGGGATATGATAGTTGATAGATAAAATGAAATATATGTTCATATATTGGTATAAGCAAATTAGAAAAAAGGAGTCTTATGTGTACTGATTTGTGCAGATGATATACTGTCATTCAAAAAAAATTGGAAGCAAAGGCACATGGTATGTTCCTTTTAGGTAAAAATGAAACAAAATCACATAGTCTCTATACAAGTATATGTGCTTTATATCTTTGTATGAATGAGG
>NW_007838226.1:0-728 GCF_000696425.1 Galeopterus variegatus
AATAAACAAAGGCACAAGGCAATGCTGGTTGGATGATAAAATTAACATAATTGTGTGTATGTGGCAACTGAGTAGAGCTTTCTATATTTACCTTAATTACCATAATTCTTTATGAAAAATATTTATATATGTGGATTGGATGATAATGTGTGAGTAGGATTCAGGACTGGTTGAATGACTAAAATGCTGTTAATGAGACCACTGCCAACTTAGAGAGAAATATGAGTCATGCTGAAGGACTCTGTCACCTGCTGGTTCCTGATTTTGTTCTCACTGAAAGATGCTAGAGATCACTGATCAGATCTGTATATGCTGTGAAACTTTGATGAGTATTTTATCCATACCTAAATGTATGCTGGCAAGCATATGTAGTTGTCAAAGTCTATTAGGACAGCACTTGAATAGAAATTAAATTTTTAGCATATGCCCCATAGGACAATTCCACAGGCACAGGTCAGAAGAGACATAGTTTGCCAGCAAATTTACTTGTAGACAAGGCATGAAGTATTGATTGGCTCAGATCTGTAGGGAGTAATGTGTGATGAAAATCTCAGGTGTCATCAATGGAAGAGTTTTCAGGTCAAGGGAGATTTACAGTCAACTTCGTGCTGTACAGATCATACTGACACTACAGGGTCCTGATCTGGGCACTACCTGTCAATTGGGCTGATGAAAGGTTAAAGTAAGTAACTCTAAATGATGATGAAGTAACTCTAAACCAAAAAATA
>NW_007838227.1:0-728 GCF_000696425.1 Galeopterus variegatus
CACTCCCACAGAGCGTTCGGATCCCACATACAGACCGGTTCCCGCTCACTGGCTGAGCGAGGTGCAGGGAGCAACACCGAGGGTTGCTATCCCGTTGCCGGTCCCGGGCCGGTACGGGCACGACACTGAGGGTTGCGATCCATTGCCGGTCATGAAAAAAAGACAAAAAGGAAAAAAAAAATGAGATTTTATTAATTTTCCAAGAATACTGAACATATTTCTTTAATATTTTGTTTTCAAACTGATTGAAAGTCTCATTTTCCCAAACGATTTTGCTTCAATTTTCAAAATAAAAAATTTAGGTAAGATTGCAAAGGAGGCCAAGAGTAATACTTAGCAAAATACAGTTAAATACATAAGGTTATATCACATTAATGCAATGCCATTTTTTTCTTTAATATAAAAACATATTACTTCATATTGATGTACACATGTGTTACTTAATAGCAAATGATTCATTATTGGAGAGCTTTGTCAAAGATGAGAAAATAATTTTGGGAAACATTCTACTTATTCCATAAATGGTTTTGATTAATGTACAGAACAATTAACACAGCAAATTGAAAATAATAACAGAAAAGCTAATAACTTTCTTTTTTTCTCTCCCATGAAAATTAAAACATGACCAGAAAAAATGAGTGAAAATGTGATTAGATGAATCAGAGACAAGATACTATGGCAGGCAGCCTCTAAGGCAGCTCCCAGTGACGCCTGCCCTGTGTAATCCC
>NW_007838228.1:0-728 GCF_000696425.1 Galeopterus variegatus
TTTCAGCTGAGAAGAAAAGGTTGTAAGTGTTCACACACTCTAATACTCCATATATACAGGGGCCGTACATCGCTCTTTGCCCAGAGAACTTCTGGGTTATACTTGCTGTCCAAGTTTGTGGAAGATTGCATCAATGCACCCAATTCTTCACCCTTCCCTCTCCCCATGTCCTTTGCTACATAACTTTGTTATGTTCCCACACTCTAAGGGCAGCATATTTTTTATCCCTTGATTCTGGTCATGGCCATGAATTTTCTTTGGACAAGATATGACTCAAAGAGAAGCTTGAAAGAGACTGAACATTTTAGTACCAGAATTAAGGTTCTTTCTGTAATTGAGAGTGGATGGAACAGCCGCAATCTCCATCTGAAATCTCAAAGTTAGGGAAGAAACATTTAACAGAACATGTAGGAAAACATCCAGCTGATTCAATTCACTAGCTTTTCATGCAACTAAAAGCTGAAAACAGGAGAATATTCTTTCCCTGGTCACTATCAGTAAGCAGTAAACTATCCAAAAGGGTGAAATTGGGGCAGCAGAGAAAATGCCAAGTGTACCTTGTAAATTAAAAATATCTCCTGATACAACTATCTATCTTTTCCAAGATAGGACTGGACATAAAAGTTCAAATTCACTGTTTTGTCCCCAGTGCCTGGTATAGGGCTTGTAAATAGAAGCTGCTCAATGACTACATGAGAAGTAAATAAATGGATTACTGGAAATCATCC
>NW_007838229.1:0-728 GCF_000696425.1 Galeopterus variegatus
ATTTATAAATTGTTTTGACTTCTTTGCAAATTATGTACCCTGGGTTTTCCCACAAAAGATTTGAAGTGACTTAAACAAAAGAATATGCTTTACAATGAACATAATAAACTCTAACTAGAAATGGAAAACCAAGAGCAGTGATTGGGAGAGGAAGGATATATATACTGTTGTGGAACACTAAGCTTCCTGGTAATCCAAACAAGAAGGGATACAAATAAGGAACATCATTATACTTATTATACTGAGGAAGTCCCTCAGCAGACTTTTTCCTGGCAGAAATTTCTAAAAGAAAGGTTCTTAACTTATTAAGTAACAGTTGCTTACAAGCCAGTGAATTTGAATTTGTCTGGTTCTTAAGAACAGTACTATGGGTAGATTTATGTTTCCAAATTACAAGTTTTGGATTTTTTCAACATTACTTTTATAAATGCCATCATAAAGACGATAGTAAGCATCGAGTGGTTTCCTTTGGTAGACTTAGTCCTCGTGGTCAGTAAAGGTACATGCTGGCCAGCAGGCAGCGTAGAGTCACACCCACCTGGATTTCTACTGAGCTGTGTGTCCTTTGTCAAGTTCTGTGACCTCTGTGACCTTCCGAGTCTTTTTTAATCTGTAAAGTAAGAATGATAAATTACATGGTTATTGAGATTACATAATAAAATATATGTAAAATATCTAAGATTATCACAGCACTTTCTCAAACATTCATAGCTAAAGATGAAAAAAAA
>NW_007838230.1:0-728 GCF_000696425.1 Galeopterus variegatus
TCTTGAACATAGTCTGGATTTGAATAGTTTAGAGAATGTAAATAAAGGCATAGGTTTAACATTATGGTTTTTAAAGTAGTAAATGCAAATAGATTTGAAATATTGAAGTCTTTTTGAAAAATTATTATTATATTTTTACATTCTATGATGTTGCAGAGCAGCTGGGAGGGAGTGGGGAGGGGAAAGGGGAAGGAAATGGGATGGAAGTAGGAGGAAGGAGGAGGGGCTGGATTGAGGCCTGTGGCACCCCCTTCATTTTCACAGGGAAGACTGGGGGGCTTCCAGTGGTGGCTTGGTCATTGCCCAGCTGGGTGCAGATGTCAGGAGGGTGTGACAAAAGCCCTCGACCCCCACCACCCCAGCTCGGAACCCAAGGCCTTTCTTGCTGTGGTTTGGTGGCTGTCACTGGGCTGGTTGAACTTGATGAGGGGGCATGGCCAAGGCCCTTGGACCCCCACTGCCTCGGCTCAGGAGAGCCTGGGGCACTTCCTGTCATGGCTCAGTGGTCATTGCTGGGTTAGTTGTGCGTGTTGAGGGGGCATGGCTGAGACTCTTGATGTTGGGGGGGCATGGCTGAGGCTCTTGGCCTCCTGCTGCCCCAGTTTGGTAGAGCCCAGGGTGCTTCCTGCAGCAGCTTGGTGGTTGTCGCTGAGCTGGTTGTGGGTGTTGGGGGTGTGTGGCCAAGGCCTTTGGACCCCCCCACCACCCCCCACCCCCCTGGGAGAGCC
>NW_007838231.1:0-728 GCF_000696425.1 Galeopterus variegatus
TTCATTTAAAATTAGATTTATGTAAAATGAGATATATGCATGTGAGTTCACACACAAAGAAATGCATGAAAAGATAGTCACCAAAATATGAAAGGTTAACACTCGGGGTGATGGCATTCGGGGTAATTTTTACAGCCTTCCATTTTTATGTATTTCTTGACTTTTGAAAAGAATTTTACAATCAGCATGCATTATTTAAATAATTTAAAAATAACACTATTTTATGTGACAAATAATGTTTAAAAATTTTTAAATGAAAAATGAAGATTAGATTCTCAATTCCAAACTCCTGTGAGAGAGGATCTGATTGGCCCCTATTGAATCAGGTGATCATCCTTGATCCAATCAGCCTGGGAGGCAGGGTCATGTGATGCCAACATGGCTGCCTGGGACTTTCCCCATCAGGGGATGAGGGAAGGGGAAGTTCTCATGTTGACTGGGCAGAAACTTCAAAAATACCAACTACTCCATGTTAAGTGTTTTATTAGAGAAGAACTATATATGGGTGATGATCAAAGCATTACAACCTTGAATTTGCTATTTTAATTCCTGACCCACTCTGAATCGAGAGCAGCCGTCTTGATGAAAAGCTCAGCTGTAATTCCCAGCCCTTGCTGGGCAATGATATGATTTCAGGCATTCTTCCTTGGTGAAAGACCATAGCTAAGATGAAAGATGGTTTCTGCCTTCTTTCCACTTGACTTCAATGCTTTTCTTTCTCAGGTGCT
>NW_007838232.1:0-727 GCF_000696425.1 Galeopterus variegatus
TCTTACAGACTATGCTAGAGTAGACTACACTGAAAGCCTAGGGAGTTAAGTTTATTCATATATTTATATGGAACCTAGAGAGAACAAAATGCAGTCTGATTTTTAGCTATCTTTTTTTTTTACCTTTTTTATTTTAAAGTATAGCACAGAAATATGCAGAAACATAAATATACGTCAATAAATTATCAAAAAACATGCATCCATGTAATGACTACCCGGGTAAGAAATAGAAAGTTGTTGGTACTCCAGAAAACCCCATTAAGCCTCCCTTCCAACTATTACCCACTCCCACCCAAAGATAAACACCATTGTAACTTCTTACAGTCTATCTTGTTTTGCCTTTTATGATTTTCTTAATGTCCTTAGTATCTGTACTGGTGTTCCCTTTTTTCATTCCTGATATTGGTGATATGTTCCTTCTCTCTCTCCTTGATAAGTCTCCTTAGAGGTCTATACTTTTTTATTAGTCTTTATAAAGAACCAACTTTTGTCCTGATTATATGAGGGTACTTCAAAAATTTCATGGAAAATGGGTTTAAAAGATAATACAGATCTTTCCATGAACTTTTTAAAGACTTGTATTTCTCTGCCTGCATCGTTAGTTCTCTATCAAGCTGCTTCATGGGGTGGCTGGTTAGCTCGGTTGGTTAGAGTGCAGCCTTATAACACAAAGGTCATGGGTTCAGATCCACATATCAGCCAGCCACAAAAAAAAAAAAGAAAGAAA
>NW_007838233.1:0-727 GCF_000696425.1 Galeopterus variegatus
TATTTTTTATTAGCATATTCATTGTTACAAATCATGCTTATGTTTTACGCCCTGATCCAGTCTCTTCCCTTTCCCCACCCCCTCTCTCTTCACCCTCCCCCCTCTAATAACCATAGATTAGTCCTCTCCATCTGATAGATTAACTGTTCCTCTGTTGGTTTGTGGCCTAGATGGTCTGTCCAGTACTGAGACAGGTGTGATCAAATCCTCCCCTATTATTTTACATCAGATGCATCTTCTTCTCTTCTTTTTTTTTGGGGGGGGGTTCTCCACTGTTGGCTTTCCTTGTGTCGATAAAGTTGAGAGTCTGAGGTGCCATCTGCATGGTAGCTGTGACTGCTGCCATAAAGACTAGCCACTTTTGCAGCAGCCATGGCAATTGTACTGACTATGGAGGGCTACCCATGTGAAAGTGGTTTTTGGTGTGCTCTACACATCAGCCCCCAGCGGGGCCCCGAAAGTCTACTGATTGACAGCTTAATTACATCTGAAAAATATCTTCCCAGGAACATCTAGACTAGTATTTGAAAAAACAACAGGAAGCCACAGCCTAGGTAAGTTGACACACAAAATTAACCATCACAGGTAAGTGGAGAGGGTTCCCATGTACCCCACACGAAGTGACCCTTATGATTAACATCTTGCATCACTATGGTACACTTGTTACAATTAATGAACCAGTACTGATACAAGAGCATTAACTGAAATACATACTTGATTCAGATTT
>NW_007838234.1:0-727 GCF_000696425.1 Galeopterus variegatus
GTGTGTGTGTGTGTGCGCGCGCGCGCGCGCGCGTTTGGGGGGAGAAGAGGAATCTGTTCTTGGTATTGCTCTGTCCTAGGGCTTCCCCGGTGCCTGCTGAATGCAAAAAGGCCTTTCCCCTGGCACTGAAGACATTTCCGAGGCAGGCACCTGTCATCTGCCACCCCCATTCTTCTCGAGCTCCCTTTCTCCCCCTCCCTCAGCCCATTATTCTGCTTCAGCCTTTTGTGTCGGTAGCAGAAGGCTGAAAGGGTGTCTTTGCCCTTCTGGCAGGCAGGCAGGTGTCAGGATGGGCCGCGCTGCGAGGAGCCGACGCTAGCGAGCGAGGTGTGAAGAGCTGTCCAGGATGACCAACTCCTCCTCCACGTCCACCTCCTCCACCACTGGGGGATCGCTGCTGCTGCTCTGCGAGGAAGAGGAGTCGTGGGCGGGCCGGCGCATCCCCGTGTCCCTCCTGTACTCGGGCCTGGCCATCGGGGGCACGCTGGCCAACGGCATGGTCATCTATCTCGTGTCCTCCTTCAGAAAGCTGCAGACCACCAGCAACGCCTTCATCGTGAACGGCTGCGCGGCCGACCTCAGCGTCTGCGCCCTCTGGATGCCGCAGGAGGCTGTGCTCGGGCTGCTGCCCGCCGGCTCTGCGGAGCCCCCCGGGGACTGGGACGGCGCCGGGGGCAGCTACCGCCTGCTGCGGGGGGCGCTGCTGGGCCTCGGGCTCACCGTGTCC
>NW_007838235.1:0-727 GCF_000696425.1 Galeopterus variegatus
GGGCTTCCTCAGCTCTGTGTACCTGTTCACTGCCCCCTCCCGCCGTCACACCTCACCAACTATTTTATACACTTCAAAGCTCTGCTGGGCCTCACCTCCTCCAGGAAGCCTGCCTGGATCCACTGAGGCCGTGACAATTCACCCTCACTGCCCAGGCCCAGGCCCCATGGTGAAATCATGCCAAGGGCCCTTATCTCTTAAACAGGGCTCCCTGGACTTCATTTCTGTTTCTGTCTAAGCTGCACGGCCTCCCTGAGGGTGCTGGGGTTCCCCACGAGGCTAGTGAGCCCTGGAGGAAGTGGACCTGCTTGGGGTCTCTGTACTCACTCTTTAGCTGGCATGGTGCACAAGCCTTGTTCTGACACATGGAAAGTGATCGCCCGTGGTCAGGGCATGCAGAGCCCACATCATCCCCAGCAGCAGCTGCTTGCTTCTTAGCAGTGGGAGTCGGCTGAGACCGGGGACCCTGCAAACTGTACTCAGGACAGGCGCGTCCGTCCTTCCCCTCCCCTCTTGCCACAAGGTCTCCCCAGCCGGGCTGGTGCCCAAGCACACCAGGCACCTACTTCCAGGGCACGCTGGCATGAGGAAGGTCTGCAGAGACAGGCAGAGTCACTTCACTCCCCAGCACAGAAGTCCAGCCTGCTCCTCCCACTTTTCATGCCCTTCTGAGATGGTGGGCAGGGAATTCACAACTTCCCTCCTGCCCCAGGTTTCCAAATATCTT
>NW_007838236.1:0-727 GCF_000696425.1 Galeopterus variegatus
TTTTGGTTATGAATTTTTGAAGAAGTTTTTCTGTTTCTGCAAAAGAAGTCATTGGGATTTTCGTAATGATTGCATTGAATCTGTAGAACACGTGGGTAGTATTGGCATCTTTACAATATTAAATCTTCCAATCCATGAACGTGGAGTCTTTAACTTCTTTCAGCAATGTTTTGTAGTTTTCATTGTACACGTCTTTCACCTCCTTACCTAAGTAAATTCCAAAATACTTTATTCTTTTTTAAGCTATATAAATGGAGTTTTCTTAACTTAGTTTTCAGATTGTTCATTGTTAGTTTACAAAAATGCAACTGACTTTTGTGTGTTGACTTTGTATTCCACTACTTCACTGAATTTATTAGTTCTTACAGTTTGTGTGTGTATGTAATCTTTAGGATTTTCCAAATATAGGAGTGTATCGTCTGTGAACAGAGATAATTTTACATTTGCTTTCCAATTTGGATAACTTTTGTTTCTTTTCTTCCTTATTACTCTTACTAGGATATCCAGTATTATGCTGAGTAGATGTGTCAAAAGTGTCATCCTTGCCTTGTTTCTGATCTTAGAGGACAAGCTTTCGGTCTTTCACCATTGGGTATGATATTTGCTCTAGGATTTTCACCTGTGGCTTTTATTTTGTTGAGGTAATCTATTCTTAGTTTGTTGAATTTTTTTTTTAATCATGAAAGGGCATTGAATTTTGTCAAATGCTTTTCAATTGAGGTGATCA
>NW_007838237.1:0-727 GCF_000696425.1 Galeopterus variegatus
TTTGGTATTCACTACTATTTTAAAAAATTAGCCAATTTAATAACTTATCTATGACATAAAACATAAGTATACAAAGCAGCAGTTATGAAAATTAAAAAGTGCAACATATACCTTCAAATCTAAACCAGATTGTAACACCAGTCTGCAGAATTTTAAACTATTACCATGTTAGAGACAAATTAGTACATTAATGTAGATTTTTGTGAACAGATTAACAGTAATTTTTTTTTAATTTGGGAAATGACTATATATTAAAACTACTAGAAATTACATAGAAATATATTTACTGATATATAAAAATATCCAAAATGTGTTGTTAAGTAGATCAAGAATAGTTTACACAATGTTAAGGAGAGGGATTAATCCCATAATTAACTTCAAAAGTTTGCTAGGGCTGCTGTAACACAGTAATACAAACTGAGTGACTTAAACAAGAGAAATTTATTGTGTCAAAATTCTAGAGGCTAGGAGACCAAAACAAGTTGTTAGCAGGGCCATGTTCCTTATGAAGGCACTAGGGAAAGATTTGTTTCAACATATCCTCTGGTAGGTCCTTGGCTTATGGCAGAATTACTCCAGTCTTCACATGGTGCTTTGTCCGTGTCCACATTTCCCATTTTTATAAGGACACCCATCGTATTGGTTTAGGAGGGCCTACCTTACCCTTGTATGATGTCATCTTAACTAGTTACATCTGCAACAACCCTATTTCCAAGTAAGGTCATAT
>NW_007838238.1:0-727 GCF_000696425.1 Galeopterus variegatus
TCTAGCCATTTGATAACATGCAGTAAATTATTGTTAATTATAGATGCCTAGCTTGACTGTATACCACTAGAACTTATTTTTCATATCTAGCTGTTTTGGGTTCATTAACCAACCTCTCATTATCTCCCTTCCCCTTTCCTGCCACTAGTAACCACAGTTCTGCTCTCTCTTTCTTAAAGTTCGACTTATTGTTTATTTATTTATTTACTTACTTACTTATTTTTAACTCCCACTTATGAGTGAGAACATGCAGTATTTCTCTTTCTGTGCCTGGCTTATTTTACTTAACATAGTTTTCTCCAAGCTCATCCATGCTGCCGCAAATGGAAGAATTCCATTCTTTTACATGGCTGAGTAGTATTCCATTGTGCATGTATACTGCATTTTCTCTACCTAATCATTCATTGATGGACATTTAGGTTGGTTCCATATCTTGGCTATTGTGAATAGACCTGTGATAAACAGAGAGTGCAGATATCCCTTTGACATGATGATTTCATTCCTTTGGGTATATAACCAGATTTTTCCAATAGGGGCACTACAGGGAGATTGAAGGCAGGAGTGGGGAGAAGGGACAGGCCCTTTCTGTTTGCTTCCTGTCTTCTCAGAGTTACCCCACAATGTATGTTCTCAGTTACCCCACAATGTCCCTTCACTCTGGACAGTGCAGTTGGTTTCACCAGCAGTTGGTTCCAATCTCCAGCTTTTTACCCACACCCAGAACCAG
>NW_007838239.1:0-727 GCF_000696425.1 Galeopterus variegatus
TTTATGAGTTCTGGTAAATTAGAGTCTTAACAATCTGCAAACAGGGATAGTTTGATTTCTTTCCAATTTGAGTGCCCTTTAATGCTTTCTCTTGCCTTATTGTGCTGGCTAGAAATTCCAGTACTATGTTGAATAAGAGTGGAGAAAGTGGGCATCCTGGTCTTGTTTCAAATCTTAGAGGAAAAGCTTCCAGTTATTGTCCATTCAGTATGATATTAGCTGTGTGTTTGTCATGTAGGGTCTTTATTCTGTTGAGGTACATTCTTTCTATACCTAGTTTCTTGAGGGGTTTTATCATGAAGTGTGTTGTCACATCAAACACTTTTTCGGCATCTATTGAAATGATCATTTTTTTTCCCCTTCATTCTTTGATGTGATGTATCACATTTATTGACTTACATATGCTGAACCATCCTTTCATACCTGGGGTAAATCCCACTTGATCATGGAGAATGATCTTTTTAATGTGTTGGATTCTGTTTGCTAGTGTGTTATTGAGGATCTTCACACCTGTGTTCATTGGGGATATTGGTCTGTAGTTTTTTTTGTGTGTCTTTTTCCAGTTTTGGTGTGACGTTAATGTTGGCCCTGCATAATGAGTTTGGAAGTACTCCCTCCTCCTCATTTTTTTGGAAGAATTTATGAAAAATTGATATTAGTTCTTCTTTAATTGTTTGGTAGAATTTGGCAGTGAAGCCATCTGGTCATGGGGTTTTCTTTTTGGGAG
>NW_007838240.1:0-727 GCF_000696425.1 Galeopterus variegatus
AGAAGGTTTTCTTCACTGCTTGATGGCCAGGCCTTAAGCTAATGCTACAAATTTTATAAATTTGTAAAGATAGCATATCACTTCTGGTAGGTAGATATTTATGCAGCAGTAGCAATGGGCTGGGTTATGCTGTGGCAACAGACCACACTCACATCACAATGGCTTTAAAGCAAATGTTCATTATTTTTCTTCAGTCTATATGACCACTGTGGTTTTCCTGGGAGGCAGTGTAAAACTTTATCATCAGGAATCCAAGTCAAGAGAAGTTCTGTCAACAGGCTTCGGGATTTCCAAGAGAAGATGGCGTGGTCCACGCCATGGCAGTATCCTAAAGGAGTCAGCTTGGGCTGCCCTCTTCAAGTTGGCAGGGCCGCTGGAGGGAGAGCTTTTGGCAAGGCCGCAGCTACGAGCACTTGCTGCAACCAGAAGGACTGCCTGCCTTGGCTTTGTGGCTATTGCCTTCTCTTTCGATATTTTGGTTAGTGTGGCAGTTCTCTGAATTCCCAAAAGATTATAAAAATAACACAAATAATTATGGAGTCATTGAACTAAACATTCCCACAGAAGGATCCGAGTAAATTGGATAATTTAAAATTAACCCCTTGTGATAAATTGACCACCCCAACATATGTTCCAAAAGCACCGCTCATGACTAAATATGAGCTACAGCCTAATGTAAGTTGGCAAACATCATTTACTGGAGGTTATATTAATGGCAAGAGAATGG
>NW_007838241.1:0-727 GCF_000696425.1 Galeopterus variegatus
TTTTTTTTTTGTCTTTTTCGTGACCGGTAAGGGGATCGCAAACCTTGGTGTGGTGTCACCCACACCGCGCTCAGCCAGTGAGTGCACCGGCCACTCCTATATAGGATCCGAACCCACGGCGGGAGCGTCGCTGCATTCCCAGTGCTGCACTCTTCCGAGTGCGCCATAGGGCCAGCCCCAATCAAAAAATAAAAACCAAAAATAGTAATCCCTGGAGAAGGAGAAAAATCTAATTCCCAGTTACCACAATATTATATGCAAATGACCAGTTTTCTAAAACAACAAAATCACAAGGAGTATAAAGAAACAGGGAAGTGTGGCAAAAACTATCCCTGAAAAAGACCTAGTGGCAGACATACTAGACAAAGACTTAAAACTACTATCTTAAAGATGTTGAAAGAGCTAAAGGAAAATGTGAAGAAAGTCAATAAAAAGATGTATGAAGAAAATGAACATATCAATAAAAACAAGTCAGGCACAGAAAGAGAAATACCACATGTTCTCACTTATTTGTGGGAGCTAAAAACAAATAAATAAATAAACACACAATAAAATAAAGGGTGAGAGGAAGAAGACACAACAATCACATCAATTCCTTGAACTTTTGAAGACAAGTGAACAGATATAACAGATGTGGGGGACGGGTGGGGGGAAGAAGAATGGGTAAAGGGTCATAAAAATCAACTACAATGTATATTCAGAAGTTAAAATAAAAAATATAAAAATA
>NW_007838242.1:0-727 GCF_000696425.1 Galeopterus variegatus
AGACACTATTCTAATGTCTAGGAAAACAATAGAGAACAAAAATTAAAAAGAAAAAAAAAAATAAAACAGAAAGAAGAAAAAGAAACTGTTGTGTTGGTTTTACAGTCCAGAGGGAAAAATAGGCAATAAACAAACAAACAAACAAAATGTAAATACATGATATATCAGATAGTGATAAGTTCTATAAAGAAAAAGAATAAACCATAATGCAGTATTACTTTGCTTTACTTATGAGAGATCATTTTAGATTAGGTGATCAAAAGTAGGAGCTAACAGCTGACCAGAGATCAAAGATAAATGTGTCTAAAAGAAAAGGATTGCAGGGAGTGAGACTGGTATGTGCAAAGGCCCCTTGGCAGTGACATGTTCTGTCTGTTTGAGGAAAAACAAGAAGACTAGTCTGGCTACAACAGAACAAGTAGAAAATGTGATTGGGGAGATAGGTGAGACAAGGGTGGTAGAAAATGTGATTGGGGAGATAGGTGAGGGCCAATCATGGAGGACCATGTGGGCTAAGGAGTTTAGAATTTCTTTTTCTAAATATTAGTAAAAAGAATTTATTTTTGCTGAGTGAGCCAATTTATTCTAGGAAGGACTTTTTATTTGAAGATAGAGCCCACTGGAATAGTTTTTCCTACCATGGGGTCCAATTTATCTGATCCTACATGAGCTCACCTATTACCACTAAAATAAAAGTTGTAAATAATGAGGATTTCCAAACTGCGCG
>NW_007838243.1:0-727 GCF_000696425.1 Galeopterus variegatus
GGCAACGGATTGCAACCCTCAGTGTTGCCCCCGTACTGGACCGGGGACCGGCAACAGGATCACAACCCTCAGCGTTGCCCCCTCGCCTCGCTCAGCCAGTGAGCGGGAACCGGTCTGTATGTGGGATCCGAACCCTCGGCGGGAGTGCCTCCGCGCTTCCCAAGTGGCGCACTAGCGCAGTGCGCCACCGGGCCGGCCCTCTTTAGTGTAATTTCTGGAAAAAGATGGTCATAATATTTTTTCTTACACACTGACCTTGTCCTTACTACTAAGGTGGTTAAGGTAAAACACAATGTTTTCAGATTGATGTTTTATCTATGTAACGCTAAGTAAAATGGTAAGTAAAACAATCAATTTTGATACCTGGATCTAAGCATTGTTTACTAAAAACAAAAATTTGGTGATTTATTTCTTTCCACTTTTATTCAGTTATTTTATTATTGTGTGCATGTAGAAATATTATGAACATAAATTTAAATTGTGACATTTTTAAAGTTTTGTTATTGATAGATATCTTTTGAAAAACAGCTCTCAGATTGAAATACTTAATTAAAACCATAATATGTTGCTGTTGATACTTAGTATGTCATGCTAATTATACATTTTCTCTTACTTATATCAAGATCTTTAATTCAGTTCCTAGGTTATCTTGATTATGAATTTAGTTTCTTTTTCTGAACCATGGAAGTTGAATATAAAACTGTCAGAAGATATTTATGTACTTCAT
>NW_007838244.1:0-727 GCF_000696425.1 Galeopterus variegatus
CTGAGAATACACTCTTACACACATTCCCCAGGTTTCTGCTAATTTATATAGTAAGACAGCACTGCATGTTTTCAAACAGACTATTTTTACAGCAGTTTTAGGTTCAGAGCAAAATTGAGCAGAAGGTATACAGATTTCCTATATACTCCCTGTTCCCACACATAGGTGGCTTCCCTGGTTATCAACATTCCCCCCCAGGGGGTGCATTTGTTACAACTGATGAACCTACACTGACACGTCATTATCACCCAGAGTCCATAGTTTGTATTTGGGTTTTTTCTTGGTGTTGTATCTTCTGTGGATTTGGACAAATGCGTCATGTCCTGTATCCACCATTATATTATCATATTATCATATAACTGTCACAGAGTAGTGTCACTGCCCTAAACCTTCTCTATGCTCTCCCTATTCTTTCCTCTCATTCCCCAACCCCTGGCAACCACTGATCTTTTTACTATTCTCTATAGTGTTGCTTTTTCCAGAATGCTGTATACTTGGAATCTTCAGTACGTAGCCTTTTCAGATTGGCTTCTTTCACTTAGTAATAAACATTTAAGTTTCCTTCATGTCTTTTCATTGCTTGACAGCTCATTTATTTTCAGCACTAACTAATATTTCATTTTATAGAAGTGTCATAGGTTATTTATTCATTAGAAGAACATCTTGGTTGCTTCTAAGTTTTGGCAGTCAAGAATAAAGCTTCTATAAACCTCTGTGTGCAGGATTT
>NW_007838245.1:0-727 GCF_000696425.1 Galeopterus variegatus
GGCCACATCCACAGTTCTCTCTGGTCAATTAACTTCTGTTTTTCTTTATTTAAGGGTGGTGGGGAGGTCTCCACACTTAGGACATTTGAAACAAGAGGAAGAAGCCTAAACAGAAGACTAAGGATCCCAAACAAATAGTACCTGATTATAACTTATAGTACTTTAAGCAGAAAATGAAAGGGGCTTTTTGGGAGGGCCTGAAGGCTGGGAAAATTTTGCTTGATTTTCATGCCTTAGAACTTATAGTCTTTATCCCAATGCATTTAGAAGATCCAATTAATTAATTGGAAGATGGTCAAAAAAAAATTTATACTTCCCTAATATTTACAAAGATTTTAAAGAAGATGTTTTTTACTCTTCTACAATCACTAATAATTGTAGAGAAAGAAACAAGAGCGATACTGAAAGTGGTTGCAAGAACTGAAAACTCAGGGCCAACAGTCTGGATTTATCCCAGAGGTTTGCTGGGGATCTGCAGGGCTTTTGTATGTTTATTTCTTCCATAAATATGTTTGAGTACTTACTATGTACCAGGAATGGCCCTAATTTCTGTAGATACAACAGGGAATATAATAGACACATACACAATTTTTTTTTAATTCTCTTTTTTTTTTTTACATGAGAACTGTATCAAATTGTTCTACAGAATGTTCCAGCATTTCCCTAATGTTTGCAGGACCCTTTCCTGAGCCTCCTCCTGCCCTAGAATTCCCAGGTTTTCCTCTTT
>NW_007838246.1:0-727 GCF_000696425.1 Galeopterus variegatus
AAGCAAACAGAAAGGACATTGTTGGGAGGGAGCGGGGAGAGGGTGGAGGAAGGGAGGTTTCGGTAATTGGCCACAATAATCAGCCACATTGTATACTGACAAAATAAAATAAAATTAAAAAATAAATAAATAAATATATAATAAACATATTGGTGA
Organism: Galeopterus variegatus; assembly: GCF_000696425.1. Lineage (NCBI taxonomy): Eukaryota > Metazoa > Chordata > Mammalia > Dermoptera > Cynocephalidae > Galeopterus > Galeopterus variegatus. The sequence goes on from NW_007838246.1 coordinate 157, forward strand.
CTACCTCTTGCCTGTGGAATGAAATTCAAACTTCTTAATGTGGTGTATGCAGTCCTCTATTACATTAGATATTTCATAAAGATTTTATAAATAAATTGATAAAGGAATATTATTAGCAGAAGATGCAACATAAATAGATGATTTATTTAGGACTTGCCACCCTTATTACTACCACCGCTTCAACTTAGAACCTTTTCTTACATTTCTGGAAGGAAGTAAGACACAATATGAAATTCCTGCCAGATGAAGACCTTTAAATCAGATAAAATCAGCTCTGTATTTATTCTACTATTTTCCTAGAACTTTTTAATACCCTTTATTCTTTTTAACTTTATCTCCTCAGAACTTAGCTGGAAGGGAGGTCCAAAACAGGGTTAAAAACCTCCTGTCCATTGTCAACATTCATACCTCTCCAAGCACTCATGAGCAGGAGGTAAACAAAAGAGGGACAAACAGCATTTACACCTTGGTCTGTTAAAGTAGCACGTCACATACTTACTTTCCTTTGCGGCCAAATGATCTGATAAGATCATCATAAAAATTTGTTTTTATAATGTATTATAGCAAGCTA
>NW_007838247.1:0-727 GCF_000696425.1 Galeopterus variegatus
ATAATAGCCCATCTGACCATCAGCAGATTCAAGAGAATGTAGATCCAAACACCCAAGAAAAGTGTCACAGTGAAGAATCAAGCCTTAGCAGCCATTCAATGAGCTGCTTAACCCTCACCACAAATCAATAAACAAGTAGTAGACTCAAAACTGCATACAGAGGTGGATTAATCTTCAACAGTACATGCATCAGTTGGTTAGGTTTGAGATTCTGTAAGCCACAGATATTATGTTCCAACAACAAGGATGTGACAAGTAGGCAGGAAAATAAAAGGCAGTCATGGTACTGAGTATTAGAGGTGATCAGAAGTCAGGTCCCAAGCCTTTCCACAATAGAAAATGATTAGAGAGTATTCCCTCTGAAAAAGTTTCAGGGCACTAGATGCTGGTGAGACTCACAAAGGCAACTTTTCTACAATAGCTAAGGGAAGGTTAGAAGAACTAAGTAATAGAAAATAGCCAAGACCAATTTGGAAGCTTCCAATCACATGTAACAAAGCACATTCTTTTTTCCTGGGTATTGTGGCCAGGTGGGGGATTGGGCTTATGAAGGCAGTCTCTATGTGACATGATTTATTGGGAGGTCCACAAACTCACTGACACGATTCCACACAATGACACACTGAACAAATTATATAGCTTTCCAAAGGAGATGGATACAGGGAGGAGAAATGAAAACAAGATTGTATGATTTAGGAAACAAATCACAGCCTTCCTGTTGTTGCAC
>NW_007838248.1:0-727 GCF_000696425.1 Galeopterus variegatus
CTCTCTATTTCATTTTTTCTCTCTTCAAATGTCAAGTCTTAAACATGCCTTTGCTGACAACCCTATCTCAAGTTGCCTTGTAGAAGTTTATTAAACAGTCAGTAAATGAATAAATGAGCAATCTTTCTCTTTTTAAAAAAAATCATAATACATAATACTAAAAATGCTGCCACTAGCTATTCCAAACTGCCTTGCCAGAAATTATATATTCTTTCCCAAATTTGGAAACACTGGGACAGAAATCTGTAACAAAGCTGTTGTGGGAAAGCGCAGTTGGCTCTCCATCTGCCCCTGGTGGGAACTCCGCAAACTTTATAAAAGGGGTGTGATGGCATCAGCTAACCCAGGGGTCAGGGGGTGTGATGGCAGCAGCTAACCCAGGGGTCAGGCTTTGACAAAGCACTGAACTTCAAGGTGTAGCAATTGTGGTTTCCTTACCCATAAGATGGGACTATTGGGTCCATGTATTCCTTGTGCTTCTCTCCCAAAAGAGTGTGCGTGGCCCAAAGGATGATCAAAAAAAATAAAAATAAAAAAAATTTTAAAAAGCCCTCCTCTGATCTGTGTTCACGGGCTGGAACTTCCTCAAAGAAGAAAAATTGTTGGTATATACCTAAAAGCCAATTTTGCATGATGAGGTTTTATTATTATTATTTTCATTTTAAAAATGTTATGGTTATAATTTTAACTTGATTCCTCTTTGATTATTCCTATTTCTTTAAGCTTC
>NW_007838249.1:0-727 GCF_000696425.1 Galeopterus variegatus
CGGACGAAGGTTTTACTCTTTCATTTTCAGTGGTCGACCCTCCGATGCGCCATCTTCCTCATGGTGTCCCCCGTATCCAGGCCCCACGTTTGGGCACCAAAAATGTCCCGACCCATGGGATATTTAACGCAGACCCTGGAGGGGGGAGTGGGAATGGGATGGAACAAGAGACGCGAGAAAAGGGAGACAGGACAGTATTCTGATCAAGTCTCTTGGTATGTTTTTGTTTTTGTTTTGTTTTTTGTTACTATTTATCAGCTTAAATCAAAAGAAAACAAAAGTACAATAACTACATTATAATGAAAGAGCACTTAAAAATGACACTGCAAAACACTTACATTTTTCAAATATTTTCTTAGTTGCTCTGTAGTCTTCAGTTATTTATCCTTGAATGAATTTACCCACAATATCTTGAAAGTAAGAAAGTATTTAGCAGCTACAGATTAAAGTGGCTCTTGAATACTGTAAAATAAGGGTTCTGCTTTAGGAAGAATTAATCTGCATGCAGTTTGGATATATTATCAGTTTTAACATATATTACTATTGCTAACACTGCCCACAGTATCTCATTCAAGAGGTTTGGATGAATATCAGTAAACGGCAAAGAGGGCAAACATTGAAACAGTATAGTAATAAACACAAACTTCATGCATTCTATTTTAAAAACTCTCTCAGCAATAGAAGTAAATACTTCATTGCAAATGCTTTTACTTCTTGCTGGTGATTG
>NW_007838250.1:0-727 GCF_000696425.1 Galeopterus variegatus
TTTCTTATATTTATTGTTAGGAAATGGATTTAAGCTATCATTCAAATAATTTATTTTATTTTTCATACTGCACATGTATGTTTATATTTTTTATAAAATTGCAGATGATGGGAAATGGTAGGTTACATTCCAAAGCTCAATATATTTTTGGAAATATGCAATGCATTATTATTCATTAAAGTCACCATTTGTGCAATAGATTCCTGAAGCTTATTATTTCTGTCCAAATGAGACTTTGTACCCTTTGACCATCCTCTCCCTTTTCCTCATCCACCTGCCTCCCCCAGTCTCTGGTAGCCATCATTCTACTGTCTATTTATATGAGTTCAGCTTTTTTAGATTCCACACATAAATGAGATCACCTGGCTTATTTTACCTAGCATAATGTCCAGGTTCATCTGTGTTCTTGCAAATGACAGAATTTCCCTCCTTTTTAACGCTGAATAGTATTTCATTGTGGATATATACCACGTTTTCTTTGTTTATTCATCTGATGAACACTTAGGTTGCTTCCATATCTTAGCTATTGTGAATAGCTAATACTGATTTCAATTTCTTTGTAATACTGATTTCAATTTCTTCGTAATACTGATTTCAATTTCTTTGGAAATATATCCAGAAGTGGGATTTCTGGATCATATGGTAATTCTATTTTTGGTTTTCTGAGGAAACTCCATACTGTTTTCCATAATGGCTGTTTTCACTTACATTCCCTCTAACGGTGTAC
>NW_007838251.1:0-727 GCF_000696425.1 Galeopterus variegatus
GAGTGAGCCACGGGCCGGCCCCTGTTTTGTTATTTTTGATGATGAAATTTGTGACATGCCTAGCATGAAGAATGTGAGAGTATATATCTGCATGATGATCTTACTTTGTAGTTTTATTTCTTTTTTTTTAACTCTTATTTTTACCATAATTTTTTCTTCATTGACTACTAGCCTAAGGTAGTAATGAGTTGTATAGTAATTGTGCTATTCGACCTCTTTAAAATGATGACAATATAAATTTAAGACATAAATAAATGAATAAATAAATAAATGTAAATGTAAGAAAAATTGAAATGATGTCACTATGGAGTTTATCAAACTTATGAGATTAGCAGGAGCTGCCATCAGGAGTCTCAAGAGTAAATAAATAATGGGGTGAATGGCAAACACTGTGATGCAGACTCTCATGATTACGCAAAACACCAGAGCTTCCTTCAAGAGTACAGGGCATGCTGTTTCTGCATTTTGCGGTGTGGCTTTAGCCAGATTTACCATATTTTTATAATTTTTCCTTTTATATTTTAGTACAAGCTGGTAGGGCTTGGGAAAGGGGCTCCCACAAGAAGTATGTGCCTAAAACTAAGACTCTAATAACTTCACTCCTTATACCATCACATAAAAATTTCCCAGAAGAACTCTTTGTACACTTGACAATGTAATTAAATGTTTCATCACTACTTGTTCACCTTTATTTTTAGCTGTCTCGTAAGTATATCATTCTCATTTA
>NW_007838252.1:0-727 GCF_000696425.1 Galeopterus variegatus
TCAGTAATATCTAAAGTGATCTCCTCTTTTTGAAGGTGGACTTTCCCAGTGGCTTCTAACTCTTGTGTAAAAGAGAAAATGAAGACTTAACTTTAAGTAGAGTCACTGATTAGCTCACCTGGTTATACTGTTTAAAAACAATAGCCTTAAGAGAGTCCAGATATCGACTTCTCAGGTCCATTTTCACAATCTGATGGTATTTGCTAGCAATTGTCAGTGCCTAGAATGAAAATTAGCAAGACTATTAGGATTACTATCCCTGTGTTTATAATATTTGTCAAAGAAAAATGTAGGAGCTGCAATCAGTGAATAGTTTCCAATTAAGAGTGAAAAGAAACCCAGAAAAATTTAATCTCATGACCTGTTACTCTGCTTAAAAACCAAAAAAGTGGTTAATGGCATTACTACTCTCATAAATGCAGTCTTCTCTAACATTTTTAGAAAAGTGATCCTGTTTAAAGTTAGGAGTTAAGTCAAGTTCAGTGTTAGGAATAAACAATGAATGCTCAAAACAGTACCAACATCTAATACTACAATGATACTGTCACACAAAAATGCAAATATGTATGCTTTAGGGTAAATATTGAAGAAAAAAGTATATATTAAATGCAGTTTAGAGGGCCGGCCCGGTGGAGCACTGCTACAGTGCGCTGCTTGGGAGCACGACGGCGCTCCCACCGAGGGTTCGGATCCCACATACGGACTGGTTCCCGCTCACTGGCTGAGC
>NW_007838253.1:0-727 GCF_000696425.1 Galeopterus variegatus
GCCGGACACGGAAAAAAAAAAAAAAAAAAAAAAAGACAAAAAAGAAAAGAAGAAAAGGTTAATAAACTTGAAGATATAGCAATAGAAACTATCCAAACTAAAACACCTAGATAAAAAAGAAATTTTAAAAAAAGATGTAAGCTTTCTCACTAAAATGTAGGACAACATTAAACAGCCTAATATCTCTGTACTTGGGGTCCTTGAATGAAGAAAGGGAAAAAATATTTGAAGGAATAATGGATACAAATTTTCCAAATTAGATAAAAATTTTAAACCCATGGATCTAAGATGCAAAATGAACCCCAACCACAAGAACATGATGAAAACTACATCAAAGTGTGTCATAATCAATTGCTCAAAAGCAGTGATAAAGAGGAAACATCATATACATCCTAAAGAAAGAAGAGAAAAAAGCCATGTTATATACAGAGGCACAATGATAAAATAATGACAAATCTTTTGTCAGAAACAAATATAAGAAAGAAAACATTGGTGCAGAATCAGTAATGAAAGAACAAAACCTGTGAAACTGGAATTCTGTACCTAGCAAATACATCTTTCAGAAACAAAAGTGGAAAGAAAAAAAAAAACACATTAAAAAAAAAGAAATAGGGGCCGGCCCGGTGGCGCACTGGATAGTGCACCGCTTGGGAAGTGCGGTGGCGCTACCGCCCGAGGGTTCGGATCCCACATACAGACCGGCTCCCGCTCACTGGCTGAGCGAGGC
>NW_007838254.1:0-727 GCF_000696425.1 Galeopterus variegatus
AGATGGGGCCATTTGGGAAACAATTAAGTCATGAGGGCTCTTCCCTCATGAGGAAACTAGCCTAGGCCCTTTTTTTGGCCTTTCCATCCCTCCTGCAATGTGAGGACGTAGCATTTGTCCCCTCTGGAGGACACAGCAACAAGGAAGCAGAGAGACCAGGCCCTCAGCAGACAATGAACCTTCTGGCACCCTGATCCTGGACTTCCAGCCTCCAGAACTGTGAGAAATAAATGTCTGTTCTTTATAAATTACCCAGTCTGTGGTACTTTTGATAACAGCACAAATGGACTGACACTCTAGTAACAAGATGGGATGAAAGAAAGCAGGGAGTTATTCTAGACTCTAGTTTGTTCGCCAAGTTCTAGGATACCTAATTGACCCAGCTCACTCTCTGACCATCCTTGACAGCCTGATTTCCTAACTCCTAGGAAGGCAAGAGACACTTCAGGGGATCAGGGTAATGGATGCAGCAGTAAATTTGTGTTTTTTGGAAATCATAATGGCTTCAGTCCTCTTATTTTTGGCCTTCAGAATCTAATCATCTTCATAGAACACCATATATATGCTATCTATGAATAATATTTACAAATCTGACCATTTTGTTAGAAAGTATTCTGATGGGCCAGCCCGTGGCTCACTTGGAAGAGTGTGGTGTTGATAACACCCAGGCCATGGGTTCAGATCCCTATATAGGGATGGCCGGTTAGCTCACTTGGGAGAGCACGGT
>NW_007838255.1:0-727 GCF_000696425.1 Galeopterus variegatus
GATAGGTGGTAGGCAGAAATGGGTGCAATTGAGATGAGTTGGGAGGCTATTGAGTAGTCCTGATGAAGAAGCAGTAAAAATAGCAGCAGTAACTACACTCCCATCAACAGGTGCATAGTAAACAGTCTGAGCACTGTTCAGAGTAACTCAAATGTATCAACTCATTTGATTTTGAAAATAGTTCTGTGAGATAGGTATTATTATTGTCTCCATTTTACATATGAGGAAGCTGGTGTACTAGGGGATGTCAGTAGAGTTGATATGCAGTAGATAGGTTGGTGATATACGTGAGAAACCAAACTAATAGGATTTAATGATTGAAAGACAGGCATAAGGATGCCCCTTAGGTATCTGGCATAAGCAGTTGCATAGGTGGAAAGTCTATTTAACAAAACAAGTAAAACTGGAGAAACTGCAGGTTCATCTTTTATCAGCACCACACTCTCCCGAGTGAGCCACAGACTGGCCCCATCTTTTACTTAATATAGGATAATATGAAATTGACACCAACATTTTACTTAAATGGCAAAGAAAAAAAAGTGAGGGGGAGAAAATTCTTTGAAAGCATTTTCAGATACCACTTGCAGATTAATCTCATCTCATTTGGAGAGTTCTGACTTTGATGTCTGGCTTCTAGTAATCTCCATTATATTGCTTGGGGTGTTAGTTTCCCATATAGGGAAATTTTATCTGGGTTTAAGGGAATATAAATAAATAGGCTTTAAAA
>NW_007838256.1:0-727 GCF_000696425.1 Galeopterus variegatus
ATGGCTGGCTTGCCCGATCTGAGCCGGCCGGCTCCACCCCCCCTGGAGAAAATGGAGGCAGCACTGCTGAAGGCGCCTAGCCTGGTGTGGTAAGCGGGGACCGGGCAGGCCTTTGCCCCCCAAGCGGGGCTGGGCTGGGGGTCACTCACAAAGGTCCCAGAGCTGGGCCTCCGTCTCTGCATCACCGCTGCCGTTTTTCCTGGCCTTTGTTGCCTTGGGCTGCTCGGTCTCTCGGCACGGTTGTGGCGCTCTCAGGATTCTTCTTTTGCATCGGCCCTAAAACCTCGAGACTGTAATTGCTTTTTTTCGTTGTAGATTAGTTGATCAGTGATTTATTTGTTTTTTGTTGCTCTTGGAAATGCAAATAGTACTCTGGCAGCACAGCGCACACTTCACAGGCTCTCTCTGTCCTCTGGCATGCTCACTCCAGACCCGTTGCCATCTTGCTTTTTGTTCTAAAACTTTTCAAAAGTTATTTGTCAAAATCTGTGATTATCTTCATTCTATAGATAAAGAAACAGACACAGAGAGTTGAGTAATCATCCCGAGATCATACAGCTAGAACACGGCAGAACCAGTAGTAGAACCTATGTGGACTGGATCTGGAACCCAGCCTCTTAACCTCTACCTTATACTGCTCCTCAGTGGTAATCAGAAAAGGCCTTGGGAGTTGCATATTCAGCCAATATGCACAAGTGTGACCTCCCAGGTTGTTTATGTTCCAGCA
>NW_007838257.1:0-727 GCF_000696425.1 Galeopterus variegatus
AGACACCATAAAGGGAAAAGTGAAAACACTGACTAGGAGAAATATTGGCAATATGTATATCAGTCAAATCACTGAAACCCAGGATACATAAATAATTTCTACAATTTAGTAATATGAAAAGAAATAACCCAGTTTTTTTCTTAAATGGCCAAAAAATTTGAACAGCTATTTTACAAAAGACAAAATAGGAATGGTAAATAAGCACATGATATGATGCACAACATTACTAATGATCAGACATAAGTAAATTAAAACCATTACAGGAACCATCAGAATGGTTAAAAATATAAAGATATGGGCAATATCAAGTGTTTATGACAATATGAAGCAACAGGAACTCTCGAACAAATATAAAATGGCATGCCTACTTTTGAAAACATTTTAGAAGTTTCTTACAAAAACCAACACTTACCATACAATCCAACTATCCCACTCTTAGGTATTTACTATGAAGAAATAAAAACATATCTCAGCACAAAAATTCACACACATATGCTTATAACAGCTTTATTCATAATAACCGCAAACTGGAAACATTCCTAATGCACATCAATAATTGAATGGGTAAACAGACTTTGGTATGTCCTTGCAATGGAATACTGCCCAGCAATAGAGTAATGAACTGCTGAGACTCACAATGACTTGGATCAATCTCAAAATCATTACGCTGAGAAAAAGAAGGCACACAAAAGAGAGTGCATGCTATGTGAGTCCATCTGTATTAAAT
>NW_007838258.1:0-727 GCF_000696425.1 Galeopterus variegatus
ATAAGTAAATAAGTCTGGAGGCATTATACTACTGACTTTGAACTATACTACAAAGCTATAGAAACCAAAACAGCATGGTACTGATATTAAAATAGACACATGGACCAATGGAACAGAATATTATATTACATTCTTTGGTAATCCCATATTCATCGCAGCTCTATTTACAGTAGCAGAGAATAGAGAACCCAGAAATCAACCCACAAACTTACACACCACTGATCTTTGACAAATTCACTGAGAACATACATTGGGGAAAGGACAGCCTCTTTAGTAAATGGTGCTGGGAAATCTGGATATCCACTTGTAGAAGAATGAATCTAGACCCATACCTCTCACCATACAACAAAATCAACTCAAAATGGATTAAAGACTTAAGTATAACACCTGAAACTACAAAACTTCTAGAAGAATACATAGAGGAAACACTTTGGGATGTAGGACTGTGCAAAGACTTTATGAATAAGACTCCAGAAGCACAAGCAACAAAAGAAAAAATAAACAAATGGGATTATATCAAGCCAAAAAGCTTCTGCACAGCAAAGCAAACAATTAACAGAGTGAAAAGAAAACGTACAGAATGGGAGAAAAAAATTGCAAACTATACATCCAACAAGGGATTAATATTCATAATGTAGAAGGAACTAAGTTCACAGTAAAAAACTCCAAATAATCCAATTAGAAAATGGAGAAAGGAGCTGAAAAGACATTTTTCAAAGGAAGACAT
>NW_007838259.1:0-727 GCF_000696425.1 Galeopterus variegatus
AACTTCCCTCTGGGGATTTAGGGGTCTTCTGGGATGGAGTTTTCACCAGACCTTAGTAATACCACATATATTCAGTTTAAAATGTTTCTTTTTTCTGAAATGATACTGTTTCTACATTTTTTATGTTAAAATCCCTTTCCCTTTTTTTGTGAAATGATGGTTATAGTAGATGATATATTTTGTTTTGTTTTTAGTGTCCTTACTTGGCAAAATTAAAAATTGGCAACTTTAAAAAAAATGTGCTGATCCAGAAAACACAAAATTTGAGTGTCGTTGCTCCATTAGTCTCTACTCCCAGTTGCCTAGCAGTCTTGAGTATTTCAGGAAGGGTGATATGGAATCATGCCAATCTTTCTTTCTAAAGTGCATTCAAGCACTTTGTTCAGGGAAATTATTAAAGAGCTCCTGCTTGTGAAACTCTCTTTTGTCTGTTCCCTGGGTTTGTAGTTTTGATATCAGGACTACAACCCTAATTATTAATAAAATAATTTTTTTAAATGAGATATCTGAGGTAACTACTTACTGCCTTGTGAGTAGTCAATCCATCGGAATACTTAAACTTGCTAAGATATGTCTATTTCATATTCATTTCCAACATGGAAATTTCAGAGCACAGTTGAGAAATACTTAAAGTCATTGGGGTTTTTTTGTTTGTTTTCTTTTTGGTGGTTTTCGTTAATGTTGCTGCTGTTATTCCTGGGACTCAGGAGAACAGATAAGCTAAAAA
>NW_007838260.1:0-727 GCF_000696425.1 Galeopterus variegatus
CTTCTCCTATCCTCCCCCTTATCCTCTTCCTCTTTCTTTTCTCCTCTCTCTCTCTCTCTCTCTCTCTTTTTTAACCTTGCTTGCCATATAGAAAGCATCAGAGTGCATCTTTAAGAATTTAGGTTTTTAGGTTTTAACTTAGGCTTAATTTAGGTCTGAATGTCTCCCAAATATAACACAAGTTTGGCAGTTATGAGAAAATTCACAGTAACCAGTGAAAATCCTACTTCCATTCTTCCACATAGTCAACTATATAAAATAAGAGAAGCAGAGAAGTGAAATAGTGGAAGAAGGTAAAAAAGATCAAGGTAAAGTGTTTAAAAAATGCTTAGTAGGAAATACAAATAAGAATTCTGAAGTATAATAATATAAACTCTAGGATATGGTGGGTTTTGTCTGCTCTGTTCACTGAGGTATCCAAGCACTGAAAACAGGGCCTAATACATGGCAGGATCTCATTAAATGTTTGTGGAGTAACTAAGTGAATGACTGGTTCAATAACGCCTTAGGCTGAGGAGCAGGAAGCTCATTTCCCTGGAGTGAGGAGGGTGCAATGGGAACACAGCACCCCTGGCAATTGTCGTAAGTGCTGTGTTCCATTTGCTTTTCTTTCTTTTCATTGCTTCCCCTTTTTGCTATTAGGTGTTCCTAGTGTTTTTCATAGGTTGATGTCTTATTCCATTCAGGTTGCTATAACAAAATGCCATAGACTGGATGACTTACAAAC
>NW_007838261.1:0-727 GCF_000696425.1 Galeopterus variegatus
CCTTTACCAATTCCTCCTTTTCCTCCCTCCCTCTCCCCCCTGCTCATCAACATCATGTCTGCTCACTTGTCTTAACAAGTTCAAGGAATTGTGATTGTTGTGTCTTCTTCCCTCCCCCACCACCTGCCCCATTTGTTTGTATATTTACTTATTTATTTATTTATATTAGCTTCCACAAATAAGTGAGAACATGCGGTATTTCTCTTTCTGTGCCTGGCTTATTCCACTTAGAATAATTTTCTCTAAGTCCATCCGTTTTCTAATTTGCTAATTTACTAAATCTACAAATGCATTTGTCTTTGTATATAAAATAAATACACAAAAACAGTTTCCCTTAAGTCTTACGAACTTTAAAACCCGTAGGGCAGTAACAATATGCACTCACATAATCATTCACATGCACACATGTAAGCACATCCATATATACACATAGCAGCTTGAATCCAAACCCTCTGAGAATTCATCTTTTTTTTTAAACATATATTAAGTGTCTGTCTGTATTTTGGCTTTTAACATGTACTTCAGTAAAGGCTTTAAAACCCTCACAAAAAAAGAAAGTCTTAAGTGTCCTGACAGTCCATGATGCTAGAAAATATTAAGTGATTCCTTCTTCCTCCTCTCCTCTCTTCTCTTCCCCTCTATTTCTCTCACAGAATCCGTGCCCTATGACATGAGACAAACGAGCCTCTCTAGGAGTTATTACAGAGATTGTCTGGGCTCTTCTTTT
>NW_007838262.1:0-727 GCF_000696425.1 Galeopterus variegatus
TTTAAAGGAATTTGCCAAAGAATGCTATTTATCTCACTATTTTTTTGAAATGTCATTTTTTATTGAAGTACATTATTTATGTTAACATATACTGGGGCTTATGTTTATTTAAAATTAATAAATATATAATTTTTTAATTTCAGTTTTGATTCCTATATGCTAAATATTAATAGATTAACACATAAACAAAACTCTTCAGGATCCCCCCAAATTTTTAAAGGTGTTAAGGTGTCCTAAGGCCAAAAGTTTAAGAACTGCTACCATAGGTTATTTAAAACAAGAACCAACTGTTTTGTTTTTGTTTTTTATTTTTTATTTATTTTTATTTTTTATTTATTTATTTATTTTTTCCTTTTTCATGTCCGGCAACGGATCGCAACCCTCAGTGTCGCGCCCGTGTCGGACCGGGACCAGCAACGGGATCACAACCCTCGGTGCTGCGCCCACACCTCGCTCAGCCAGTGAGCAGGAACCGGTCTGTATGTGGGATCTGAACCCTCGGCGGGAGCACCACCACGCTCCCAAGCGGCGCACTGTAGCAGTGCACCACTGGGCCGGCCCTTGTTTTTGTTTTTTAAAAATAAATATTCTGCAAAAGGCTTTGATTATTTAATTCTGTGATGATACTCTTAGCTAGATCAAACTGGTTTGAGCCACTTATGCAAGCAAACCTAAGAAGCTATGTAGAGTCAAGGTTAATGTACATGAAGTAACTCAAGAATACACA
>NW_007838263.1:0-727 GCF_000696425.1 Galeopterus variegatus
GTTGTAGATTTTTCCTGAAGTTATCAAAACTATATGGTATTGAGTAAACAAAAAATGTAGATCAAATGGAAATATTACTCTCTTAGAAGAGCCAGATTAACAAGCCAGGAATAATATATTAATAGAAAATGGATTCTTAGAGATAGACAAACCTGGGTACAAGTACCAGTTCTGCAATTCACTGTGTTATTTTATTAACAACCTGGCTGGTTAGAGCACTCTGAGCCCTTGACCTTGGTGTTAAAACACTGCACTCTAACCAGTTGAACTGTCTGGCCAGCCCCACACTGTTATTTTAACCATCTCTGCACATGCCTTCAGCCCTGGTCTTCTGATTTATAAATTGATGGTGCATGTCTTAAAATCTTTTTTGCTTTTGTTTGTTAGAATTAAATGAAATAAAGAGTCTATACAGTGCCTGGCATATAGTAGATATTTCTTTACTGTTTACACTGTGGAGGGCAGATTATTGTAGGACTGTGAAAGATACAGGTATTTATATCTTTATTTGTATATATGTATTTACATTTGCATTTGCATATTTAAAATTTTCAAAGATAATGAAAAATGGAAGGCAGGCTGTATGGTGGAAAATAATATAAATAGAAAACGTTTTCTATCAAATTTAAGAAATTGATATGCATGTATATATGAGCACATAGAAAGTTTGGGCCGGCCCGGTGGCACACTGCTATAGTGCGCCGCTTGGGAAGCGTGGTGGCGCTCC
>NW_007838264.1:0-727 GCF_000696425.1 Galeopterus variegatus
ACAAGGCAAAAATTGACCTGCAAGGGCCACTGGGAGTGTTGATCACATGATGACGGAATTTCCCACCATGAAGAGTGAAGACAGAATGATCAGCAGAACGTGTGACAGAAGGCATGCAAGTGCTCCAGGAGCCCAGGGTGGGACGAAAGTGCCCTGCCCTGGGAAAACTGGGCCACTCCCAGGAGGAGGGGTCACTGGAAGTACTCGTGCCTTGAGGACGAGGACGGACAGATGTGCCTCCCCTGTGGATCCTGGGCCTCAGCCCTGCACAGGTGAGCTGGCCTCCCACAGAGGAGCATGCTCATCCCACTTCCCAGACTCCTGGGTGCCCCTGTCTCCCCATGGCACTGGGACTCATTTATTCCACAGGTAGGCATTGAGCACCCTGTGGCCAGCACCATCCCAGGCACTGAGCATACAGCAAACAGGTAGATCCGTGCCCTCACAGGGCCTATGTTCCAGCAAGAGACAGGCAAGTCAATAAATAAAATGTAAACTATACAGTACGTCGATGGTGGAAAGTTCTGTGGATACAGATACAGCAGGAGAAGCCAATGCAATTTTCAATAATATCGACTGGGAAGGCCTCGCTGAGAAAGGGCCATTGGAGCAGAGACATGGGGACAGGAGGAAGTGAACCACAGGCATCCGTGGGAGCAGTGTTCCGGGCACAGGGAGCAGTGAGTGCACAGGACCCGAGGTTGGGGTGTGCTTGGTGTCCAAGGTG
>NW_007838265.1:0-727 GCF_000696425.1 Galeopterus variegatus
ATGTCAGGACTGACTCTGCTATGTCTTTGAGTAAATATGGCTCTTTTATGATAATGAATGGAATTGCACTGTACAACTCTAAAGAGATGCAAAAGCAGTAAATATCATTAGTAACTTAGTTGCTGCATATTACATATTTGTGGATTTGTATATTGCTTTCTCATTGTTTTATCAGTATATCTGTCAGTGCACCCATACGACTTCTTTTGCACATTGAGAATGATAATGCCCCTCCCTGATTGTCAGGCACTGATGCTCCTGTAAAGACCACTAATTGGTCCTGTGGTTGCCCCCTGCCAGTTTCAATTACTGAAGTATTGAACAAAGTGGTGGCACCCAGAGCACGATGTCATCAGAAGGAAGGAAGAAAATGAGTTGGAGAAGAGTAATACATCTTGAAAGCAATCTCTTGTAGTGGATTTGATCTGACATTTGAATGGACAAGGGACTACTATTGGGGAATGAACAACAGGGTCATGGCTGACAATTCAAGGGAAGGCAAATTAGATGCTTCACTGCAAGAGGCTTGGAGAATTGGTTAATAGGTCTCTGCATCCTGACAAAGATGAATACATTAATGAATCATAGGATGAATGTTTGCTAACAGCAAGAATAATCTGTCCATAGAGAAGCCTCAAAAATGATTCCTGGAGTAAAAGGGATTCTGACTATAAGATTGGTTTCTTTTACTAGAAAGAAAGTGGCAAACAACTTTTCTTAAAAAAAA
>NW_007838266.1:0-727 GCF_000696425.1 Galeopterus variegatus
TGACACCAGAACCTTGATTTCCCTATCTACTGCTTTCCTGGTTACATCTTCACATTTCTTGAAGTTCCTGGCATCTGAGGTAGGCTTCAGCTCTACCTCATGTTGGAGCATTATCTCAGATAATTGAATTGCTAGGTAGAGAATCCAGCACCAGTGTCTCCCTTTCTTTAGCACCCTCAACCCCAGTGATATTTGTCTCTGCTTCGCTTTAGTCAGTCCTGTCATTGATCAAACCACAGGCCTTGTTATCATCCCCTGAAAAGTCTCTAAATCAATTCACTTGTAGTAACTGAATTTTTTACCACAACCTCCTATTCATCCAGTTCTTTTATACCCCTACTCCCATGATTTTCTGTTATTTTACATCACAGAGACCTCCAAATATTTTTATCTTTTTCTTTCTATCTACTTCTTTTGTCCCCCTCTGTCCTTACTTTTCCACTCTTCCAGAGCCTCATGATTATTCCACTCAATAACTATCTCATCAGCACCCTCAGCTACAAGGCACCCTTGTGCAGCAGCATGGCACCCTTGTGCAGTGGCATGATACCCTTGTGCTGCTGCATGGCACCCTTGTGCTGCTGAATGGTACCCTTGTACTGTGGCATGGCACCCTTGTGCAGCTGCACCCTTTTACTGCCACACTCAGCCATTCAGGATCAGTAATGCAATACATCTTCTCCATCCTACTCAGGATACTGAGTGCTACTGGGGAAAATTGTACTCC
>NW_007838267.1:0-727 GCF_000696425.1 Galeopterus variegatus
AAAAAATAAATAATCCTAGGTTATACCTATTAATTAGCTATCATTGTCATCTGGGGAGAGGAGACACCATCAGCTGGTGTTCTCCCACAATTTTGAGAGAACTCCTGAAATACAAATCACCGATCCTTTATGGATCCTCTTTGGTTTACTAGTGAGAAGCAAAGATTTTGTTCATGAAAAGTTCTCAGAAGAAACATAACATTGCCTTAATACAGTAGACACCCAAGGTCACCCACAAATCCAAAGTTAAAAGTTTACTCTCTATTCTATTTTTCACAGCAACTTATTTCTGACCATATTCCAAACCGTTCTAACAAAGATTGAGTAATGAGCACGATTCAGATGGCTTTTAAAGGAGAGCAACTGAAAACCTGAGCTCTCTCCTGCTCCTGCCATTTTTGCCATGTGATACCCTCAGTTGCTATAAAGTCACCACCAGCAAAAGGCCCTCACTATATGTGTTTCCTGGACTTTAGACTTCTCAGCCTCTGAAACTGTAAGAAATAAATTTCATTTTCTTATAAATTACCCAGTTTTAGTATTTCTCTTATAAGCAACAGAAATGGACTAATAAAATTCCTTTTCATGTTAAAGACCCAAAACAGAAACATCAAAAAAAAAAAAATTAGTGTCCATTAGAAGAAGACAGTCTATGCATCTCTATGGAAAGACTTAAAAGTATATAAATGTTGATCGCACACATTATTGGAAAGTTTAATGTAATCAA
>NW_007838268.1:0-727 GCF_000696425.1 Galeopterus variegatus
AATAATGAAAGAGAGCCCAAACCAAACCTGTTCCTGATTGAGAACTGTTATAGACTGTTTATTCACCCCCCAAATTCATATGTTGGAATCCTAACCACCAGTGTGATAGTATTAGGAGATGGGGGCTTTGGGATGTGGTGAGGTCATGAGTGTGGAGCCCTCCTGGATTGAATTAGTGCCCTCATAAGAAGGGACAGGAGAGCTTCCTCCTCTTTCTGCTGTCTGCCATGTGAGGATACCACCTGAAGATGGCTGTCTGCAAACTAGTCAGTGTCCTCCCCAGACGCTGGATCTATCAGCACCTTGATCTTGGACTTCTGAGCCTCCAGAATAGTGAGACATAAATGCTTGTTGTTTAAGCCACCCAGTCGATGGTGATTCATTATACTAGCTTGAACTAAGTCAAGAACTGTGGTGGGTACTGGTTTGCTCAACATCCATTTCAATCTCCTATCCTGCCTTCTTATAACATAGGACTTGAAAAGCTAAAAACTACATTTCCCAGACTACTTATAGCTGGGGTCTCAGAGTGGTTTAGGTTTCCCCACTAAAATACATGCATAAAAGGATGGAATGCTATGAAATTGGGCTTCTATTGTTATTTTGCTGGCAAGGACAGTCATCGAGGCATTTGACATTTTGTGTGGCTATGGCAGAGGTCTCCAGTGGGACATCGATTTGGATCATAGAAAGGTGGAGTACCATTCTGGAGTTAGCGCATGCAATG
>NW_007838269.1:0-727 GCF_000696425.1 Galeopterus variegatus
TCAGTGAGCTCGGTCTGATGAGTTTAATTAGATCGATGAGCTCGGTCTGATGAGTTTACTTTCATCGATGAGCTTCGTCTGATGAGTTTACTTAGATCGATGAGCTCGGTCTGATGAGTTTACTTCGATCAATTAGCACTGACCGATTTGTTTATTTGGATTGATTAGCTTGGTCTGATGAGTTTACTTAGATCGATGAGCTTGGTCCGATGAGTTTAATTTGATCGATGAGCTTGGGTGAGTTTACTTAGGTTGATGTCCTTGGTGTGATGAGTTTACTTATATCGAACATCTTTGTCTGATGAGTTCACTTAGACCAATGAGCTTGGTCTGATGAGTTTACTTACATCGATCATCATGGTCTGATGAGTTTACTTAGATGGATGATCTCGGTCTGATGAGTTTTCTTAGACCGAAGGGCTTAGTCTGATGAGTTTACTTAGATCGATTAGCTTTCTCTGATGAGTTTAATTAGAACGATGAGCTTGGTCTGATGAGATTAAATAGATCGATGAGCTCAGTCCAATGAGTTTACTTAGATAGATGAGCTCAGTCTGATGAGTTTACTTAGATCGTTGAGCTTGGTCTGACGAGTTTACGTAGATCGATGTGCTTGGTCTGATGAGTTTTCTTAGATCATTGTGCTTGGTCTGATGAGCTTACTTGGATCAATGAGCTTGGTGTGATGAGTTTACTTAGATTGAAGCTCTTGGTCTGATGAGTTTAC
>NW_007838270.1:0-727 GCF_000696425.1 Galeopterus variegatus
TATCTAAAGTGAAAAGAAAGCCATTCTTCTACCTCTGTCCTATAATTCACTCCTTCCCTGGGTGAAAACCACTGCTATTAGTTTCTCCTTTATCCTTCTATGATACAAGTGCATACACACACATGCACACGCGTGCACGCGCGCACGCACACACACACACACACACACACACACACACACACACACGAGTTTTTTTTTTCTTTCCTTTTTTACTTGCTATACAAAGTCCTGAGCTTTCTTTTTCTTCTTCATACATTTTGGAGATCATTCCATATCACTGCATAGAGGTGCCTCACTTAAAAATAACTGCATTGTATTCCTGTTTATCATAATTGATTTATCATAATTGGTTTAGTCCCAGCCCACCAAAAGATTGTTCCGTCTTTTGATATTACAAAACAATGCTGCATTTCATATAATTATCTCATTATATTATAATTTCTCTTCATGTTTTAAAACGTTTTCCCTTATTTTAGTCCTGATCATTATTATAATTTGGAAAGTCTGATTTCACACTTTCGGTGGTACCATCATAACTAGCTTTTACACTGTACTTAATCCTCTGTTCTTAGACAGCATCCCCCAATAGGCACTGATGAAATTCGTGCATTTTCACTTTTTTCCACCTTGCCTCTTTTTTCCCACCACCAGTGTCTACTAATTATGTTATCATTTGTTTTTCAAGGGTTTACTTTTGTTTTTTAAACTGCTTATAATTCTGTTAATT
>NW_007838271.1:0-727 GCF_000696425.1 Galeopterus variegatus
TGTTAAACATATTGTCTGATCATTATCTATTTGTAAAATATATTCTATTTTCAAGATGTATTTTAATAAACACACCAGTGACATTTTTGATAAGTATTTCTGAATTTGCCTCCAGGTAAATTTGTAAAAAGATTGTATTTACTTTCCTACCAACTCTATATGAACTTTACTTTTTTCTGCACTCTCAATAAAATTAGGATAAAACATACATATGGTAAAAATGTTTTCTAAATTTGCTACCTTTGGCTTACCACCTGGTTTGAATATTTTTCATGTGTACTCATGTATCTGTTTATTTGTGTGTGTGTGTGCATGTAATTTTTTTGTATTTGCCTACTTTTCCACTGGTATGTTTCTCTTTCTAATTATTTTCTAAGGAATCAACATATTAAGGATTTAATTGTTGAACATTTATGTCACAAGAACTTTCTAGTTTAAAATTTGTCTTCCAGATTTGCTCATCTTTTAATTTAAATTTAGAAATTTTTTTTCTTTACAGATTATTGTAATGCTTCAGCAAGGTATTGGCCTCTTTAAAATTATATAAATCTTCACCCATATATTCCTTTACTTCATACATAATTTAATTTTTTACCTTTAGTTTTTAATCCTTATCTGGAATAATTAACTTCAGAAAAGCAACCAAGGTCAAAGTTAGGATCCCCATACTGGCCAGCCACCAAAAAACAACCTTTAGAAAAGCACCAAAAATATTATTTTATTTCAA
>NW_007838272.1:0-727 GCF_000696425.1 Galeopterus variegatus
GGCGCTCCCGCTGAGGGTTCGGATCCCACATACAGACCGGTTCCCGCTCACTGGCTGAGCGAGGTGCGGGCGCAACACCGAGGGTTGCGATCCCGTTGCTGGTCCCGGTCCGGTACGGGCGTGACACTGAGGGTTGCGATCTGTTGCCGGACATGAAAAAAGACAAAAAAAAAAAAAAAAATCTGGATACCCTTTATTTTTTTCTCTTGCCTGACTGCTTCAGCAAGTACTTCCAATACTATGTTAAATAGGAGTGGAAAGAGTAGGCATCGTTGTTTGTTCCAGTTCAGGATGATATTGGTGGTGGGCTTGTCACATATGGCCTTTGCTATTTTGAGATACTTTCCTTCTATACCTAATTTGCTGAGAGTCTTTATCATGAACGGATGTTGAATTCTGTCAAATGCTTTTTCTGTATCTATTGAGATAATCATATGGTATTTGTCCTTGATTTTGTTGATGTGGTGTATCACGTTTGTTTGACTTATGAATGTTAAACCATCCTTGCATTCCTGGGATGACTCCCACTTGATCATGGTGTATAATTTTTTGATGTGTTGCTGTACTCTGATTGCTAATACTGTGTTGAGGATTGTTGCATCTATGTTCATCAGATATATTCGTCTGTAGTTTTTTTGTTGTGTCTTTGTCTGGTTTTGGTATCCGGGTGATTGCGAGTCTCATAGAATGAGTTTGGGAAAATGGCCTCTCTTTCAATTTTTTGGAA
>NW_007838273.1:0-727 GCF_000696425.1 Galeopterus variegatus
CTTTCCAGGAGTGAGGCTATTATCTGTCTGGAAACAAACCAAGACTGTTGAGCTTTCAGAAAGAAATTGTAAGAACCTTACCACAGTGCACACATTATATGTAATTCTTATTTTAAGGAGAATGGGCTTAACAGAAATCCAATTCCTCTGTTAGACTCTCTCTTTCTTTAACCTGGTGCTACAGTTTATAAACAGGGGACTAGGAAAATGGCACTGCTGAGAAAGTCTTAAGCAGGGATCCTGGACTCCCAGGTCACTTGAAACCATACAGAAGTCTGCACCAGGCAGGAAAGCCCCCAAGTAAGAAGTATTCAATGAGCAGCTGCATTTTGCTCTGGTAAGAGAAGGAAGCTTTTCCCTTTTTCTTCTTGCTCGCCCTCCCTTTTTTTCTTTCTCTCTTTCCTACCTCTTTTCCTCCCTCCTGATATCTCTCTTGTTATCCTCCTTTTCTCCCCCTACCCTTCCCTTTTTTCTTCATGTCCCTCTTTTTGGTGAGAAAAATAATTTTATTTTTTAGTTTCACTGAACAAACGGTTGAGGACGGAATGCATATTTTTGATTGTTGCCGTTTTTTCTTATTCTTTAGCAAAAAAAGACCTTTCCCTTTAGAAGCCCAAAGGTGGAGCTGTTGCAAAAGGAGAAAACCAGACAGGCCAGCCGCGCCCGGCGGGGCCACCAACACACACAAGCCACACACACACAAACGCAAACACATACGTGCCGGGTT
>NW_007838274.1:0-727 GCF_000696425.1 Galeopterus variegatus
ATTGTGAGGACAAGCCTAAAGCATAGAGTCGCAAGCTTAGAAAGTATACTGATATACATACGTATATAATGAGACTAGCACGTATTATGTGCAGCCTTCAATTTCCAATTCTCTTCCATTACTCTTCAATGATTGGCCTAAAATGCAGACTCAGACTCAGAAAATAATAGAACAGTGTAGGGGAGGGCAATTAGATTGTAAGTAGAACCACATTCAGAATAGGATGCAGATGCATCCTCTGAGAGAAACAAAAAGAATGTGAACTCTTGTCAGCAGCAAATTAATCAAACTCTTTCTTCTTACAAGGGTTATGCTAAAACTATCTCCAGCACAGTTTGCAAAATACTAAATTTGAAGAGGCTGCAAATTTAAAGGGAATACTTCTAGACAATCCTAAGAGAATCAGATTTTTCTTTTCTCTAAAGAAATTAATAATTGCAAATATGATGCTGCTGGGCTTTGGAGGAAAAGCCTCTGTCTTCTCAAGGGCTGGTGCTAGGCAATAACCCACGTGTTGTTGAAACTCTCAGAAAAAAATCTTCCTTTGGGGTTTCCAGAGGGCTATTTTATATCCGTTTGTTGAGGCACAAAATAAAGACAATATCCTCTAAATATATTAATATGTATAATCTTATATCCATCATGCAAAGGTTAATGCAAGGAGTTGTTGTTGTTAGAAAATTTGTAGCATCCTTTACCTGACAATTAAGAATTTCTAGGTTGATAA
>NW_007838275.1:0-727 GCF_000696425.1 Galeopterus variegatus
AAAAAGCAGTACTCACGTTAGCACAGTGTAAGGCTAAAGCACAGAAGACAGCAAACATTTTGAAGTTGTTTTCGTCTGTTTTCGAGAAGGCACTGCCACTTATTTTGTTCACCATCTGCACCACGCCTATCACGCTGCCTCGGCTCACGATGGGCATGCACAAGATATTTCGGGTGGTATAGCCTGTGTACAAGTCTACTTCTCTGAGGGAATATAAAAGAACAAAATAGTGACCAAGAAGAAAAAACAGGCAGAAGAAAAATGACACATTCTATCATAAATCTCAACTCAGTTTTGCCATTTATATGCTTCTATTACAAATAAGTGTAATAGCACTGTTAGCTTCTAAATTCAGGGACTGGGTAACATTTGACAGCATTTTATTAAAACCTTTTCAAAACTATTCTAACCAATTTGTTTTGTTTTCAAGGGAGTTTTCTAGGACAGTCTCTGGGAGGCTTTCAGCTTATCATTTGTTTTTGTTTTTAAGTATCCAGCATTAATAAGTAAAGAGACAAACAATGTGGAATCAGAGGGAAAATATAATAAATCTGGTAAAATGACATGTTCCTTTGAATGTGGTCATATTTACTAGAGATATAACTTGTAAAACCAACTTAAAAGGGAGCTACCACCTTATAAATATAGAGCAAGGGTCAGAAATATTACACACCATGGGTCAAACCAACCTGCCCCCATTTGGTAAAGTTTTGGTGGCACACAGCCA
>NW_007838276.1:0-727 GCF_000696425.1 Galeopterus variegatus
GGCACCAAAATTCAGATCCATGAATTAGATACTTATTTTCAGTGTGACTCCTCTTGGCTTTAAGCAGTTTTCTATGAAAGTTTTGCTGTCATCTCTGTATTTTTCTTTTGGATAATGTATCAAAAATTGCCTTTAGGCTGAAACTGAAAACCAAATCATTTTAGCTGTGATGTGTTGTCCATCCCTTAAATAGAAGGTGTTTTATATGGATTTGCATATGTGTTAAAGTCCGCTTATTTATTTGCATCTATAAATTTCTTCTCAGGAGACTTTCTATCCTAATTATTGAAATTAATATTCAGTATTAGAGTCATACAGGTTTTAAAAAAATCTTGATTAGACCTTTTAACAGAAAAGAGACTAGAAGTTAATATACAAAATTTTTAATATGGTCAGGCTTCTCAAAGCTCCAGGCTCATGGATGTATCTAAATACAAGTGTTTTAAAAGTACCTCCAAGTCCCAAACCAAAAATATGCTCTTCCTCCTAATAATGGTGACATTATATGTTATCTCTATTTTTATTTATAAATGTAAATGTATTCTAGAGTTTCTATACTGAACAAGCATTACTTTTAAAATTAAAAATTTTCATATTTGTGAAAAAGTTATGAATTTACAATTGATATTAATATGAGAATCAGTATTAAAACAAGTGATTTTTTTTGTCTGTTGATTTAGAGTTTAAAGTTATCATCTAGTTAGATCTACCTTGTGAAATAAATGAT
>NW_007838277.1:0-727 GCF_000696425.1 Galeopterus variegatus
CAGCTTTACTGCTTTAATACAAGTGAAAGGAAAAAAGCTGTGACCAATTTCTGCCTGAGGCCCCCAAATTAGGGAATGAAGAAGAGGTGGATTCTACCTCACCAGTAGGATGTGGACCAAATCACCCATTTGCTCAGGGACAGGAACAATAATGTCCTTAATGTAACCTCAGGACAGAACATTGAGTAGCCAGATGGAAGCAAATGGAAAACTGCTAGAAAGAGAATGGTGATCTGAGAGCCAGAGAGAAAAACAAAGTAGCAAACAAACTTCTATTCAGACAGCACAGAAGATGCATCAAGGCTGCAACATCAACTTTTGCCTGAGTTTCCAGCCTCTCTGTTGGCCTTTCAGATTCCAGACTTGCTACCCTCATAATATTGTGAGCAAGTTCCTTAACATAATTATCTCTGTCTCTGTCTCTACGTTCATGTGTACGTGCGCATGCACACACACATACACATACATACACATTATACATATACATACATGAGGGTTCTTCAAAAAGTTCATGGAGAAATGGAGTTGAAAGATAATATGAGTCCTTCCATGACCCCTCATATATCTTATTGGTTTTGTTTGTCTGAAGAACCCTGGCTAATCTGATGAGTATGGATGATAAAAAGCCTGCAACATGGGTCCAGTTGGAGTTCTCACACTCACGCACACACACACACACACACACATCCAAAAACAAGAGAGGAAGAGGGGAAAGAAGAGGGAGAGG
>NW_007838278.1:0-727 GCF_000696425.1 Galeopterus variegatus
CATTACTCAGGTGCCTTTAGAACTTTCTCCATATCTTTATGATTGCATTTACCAAATTACATGTGTTTTAGTCTGCCTGTCCCAGGAAGAACTAGTTCTTGAACCTTCCATGTCTGTATCCCAGAACCTGGCTCAGTGCCTGGCACTCAGTAGGGCCTCAGAAAAGTTAATTACAGTACTGGATTCCATCTAAGGTTCTGCCTTTGCTGTGCTTCTAATACATGTGTAGATTCATGGAGTTATGATCAGTTTGCCTTTGGTTCTTTCCATCTGGTTCTCAGATCTGTGACTTTCTTCCCAAACTGTCTCATATTTGTGAGAGTACCACCCCAATATAATTAGACACTGAGAAAACTGTGAGTGGTCCCTTTAGAATGCTGTACCTTGTTGAAATCACTTTAAGTACACCCTGTCCACCTTCCCTAAATCCTCTCAGCTTTTCTAATCATTTCTCCAGACCTCTGTAAGGCAGGCCCTGCGGTGAGCGGATGTGGGTTTCCTCTTACAGGAATCAGTGACATTCAGGGACGTGACTGTGGACTTCACCCAGGAGGAGTGGCAGCAGCTGGAGCCTGCCCAGAAGGACCTATACAGGGATGTCATGCTGGAGAACTACAGGAACCTGGTATCACTGGGTAAGGGGGCAGCTTTGTTGAGTTACCCACCGTTGGCTCATAACTTGAGAGCCACAAAAAGATAAGAAAAGAGATTGACAGGTTTGACTACA
>NW_007838279.1:0-727 GCF_000696425.1 Galeopterus variegatus
TTGTATTATGTGCATCATTTATTATTTGGCCAGGACACATTTTCTTTTTCTTTTTTTTTTTCCCCCTGCTTTCCTTAATCAGGAGTTTGGATACATCTTCCCGTTCAGTAAATCAGTGACTCAAGGCATTCGTGCTTGTGTATACGTGCTTGTGTTATTGAGTTTTATAGTAAAACCTAAGGTTCGTAAGCACTGGTGCATAAAACAATACCATTTATTTTTATTTTAAATGATTTCTCTACCAGAAATTATCAAATATGAAACCAAAACAAATAATAACATACAAAACTCAATTATTTTTCCGGAAGCTCTATGATGAGAAATTTAAATTTAGAAAAAACAGTCAGAAAACAATCACCTCGGTTTCTCCTGAATTCATTTTGAGGAATTTTGAAATACAGCAGGTATAAAGAGCTTCTGCCATGTAGAGGAGATTTAAGCCAATATTCTCTTGATATTTGGAAAAAATATATCTTTATATAAAGCTCTGTTCAGTATCCCTCAAAAAAAAAATGACAATAGTATAAGGACACTTCAAAAAGTTTATGGAAATATTCATATTTCCCACAAACTTTTTGAAGCACTCTTCTATTTCCCGTGAATGAGTACATCAATATGTATCTTTTACAAAATCACATAAACTCAATTCTTGTAAAGAATAAAATTAATTGTGCAACAGAATCAATAGTTCATTTGCCTGTTTTGTCTATAATTTAATTTCTGTCTA
>NW_007838280.1:0-727 GCF_000696425.1 Galeopterus variegatus
TTCCTTCTTTCTCTCTTAGCTCCCACTTATGAGTGAGGACATGTGGTATTTTTCCTTCTGTGGCTGGCTTATTTCACTTAACATAATTTAATCCAAGATCATCCATGTTCCTGCAAATGGTGGAATGTCATTCTTTTTTATGGAAGAATTGTATTCCATGGTGTGTATATATCACATTTTCCTTATCCAGTCATCCATCGATGGACATTTAGGTTGGTTCCATGTCTTGGCTATTGTGAACAGAGCTGCGACGAACATGGGAGTGCAGGTACATCTTCGACAAGGACGAACATGGGAGTGCAGGTACATCTTTGACAAGATGATTTCCATTCATTTGGATATACATCCAGAAGTGGGATTGCTGGATAATTTGGTAGTTCTATCTGTAGTTGTTTCAGAAACCTCCATACTATTTTCCATAGTGGCTGCACTAATTTACAGTCCCACCAACAGTGTAGAAGAGTTCCCTTTTCTCTGCATATTAACTAGCATTTGTTATTCTCAGTCTTTTTTATTATAGCCAGTCTAACTGGAGTAAGATGACATCTCAGTGTGGTTTTGATTTGCATCTCCCTGCTGAGTAGTGATGTTGAGCATTTTTTCAAGTACCTGTTGGCCATTTGTGTGTCTTCCTTCAAAAAATGTCTATTTGGCTTCTTTGCCCATTTTTAAATTGCATTATTATTATTATTATTATTATTATTACTGTGTAGTTGTGTGAGTTCCT
>NW_007838281.1:0-727 GCF_000696425.1 Galeopterus variegatus
AATCCCAGCCCTCGTGAGAGTCTGTGAGTCTCACCATTCCTCCACATTCCTTCTACTCATTCCTCATAGAAAAGTATTCCTGAAGGTCTGGGCAGGGACAGGAGTCCATATTGTGCAACCAGGACTCCCTTTGGAATTCTCCCTAGATTTGTACCCCCAGTGTTGCTTAACACAATGGTTTACACATGAAAAGGAGGAGTAGTTTTCAGGGAGTCACTGACCTGCCTCTCTCAAGAGCCGCCAGTTCATGCCTCACACAGGTACCATTTTTAAGGCAACCCAAATGACCCCATCTTTCACTGCTATACAAATATGACCCTTCGGTGTCACCACCCCTTACTTACTCACCCCTTCGCAGATTCTTCTGGAGGAGTCAAAAAGAAGAGCAGTTTAAAGACAGCAAATTATAAACTAAGAAGAGAATATCTTTCCCTTATTACATCTACTTCCAAAATTCTTCATGTTGCTCTGAAAGATCCAGAAGACAATGAAGATTTTTAAGAAAATCAAGAGTTCTATATCTCAAACCATAAATATCCAAAGTGTGAAAACTGACAAGATATAGTTAAAATCAATTATGTTTTTATTATATCTTATAAGTTTTACACATTATAGTTTACTATATAGTTTTATATATCTTAACTCATTGCTTTTCACATTCCACATAGAAGACATCATTTATCTCTATTTTTCGGAGGTGGAAAGAGAATCAAAGAAGTTAAGTGAG
>NW_007838282.1:0-727 GCF_000696425.1 Galeopterus variegatus
GTTGAATACACAAAATTATAAAGAGAATAAGTAAATTGCAGTAACATTCAATGAAATAATAGACAATAAAAACCTGAGAAAGAAAAATATGCAAAACATTAAATATTTATTAAGATGTGTGAAAAGTAGAATGAGAGGGTTTAATAGAGAAATTATGAAAGCAAAGTATACTAAAAATGTGGATAAACAATAGCCAAGGAGAAAGTGGCCAAAAAATTTCCAGAATTGTTGAGATACAAATCCTCAGACTTAAATACATTAAAAGATTCTAGTGGAGTAAAATTTTAGACACTTCAGAGTTAAACTACAAAACATCAAAATAAGAAAATAATTCTTGATATCAATGCAAAATGAAGAATATATATGAAAGAGCAACACTAAAAAGGAAAAATTTTAATATCAATAATAAATTAAAGGTCAGATAATAGTATAATTAAACTCAAGGGCCAAATATCTGTCAACACAGAATCCTATAAGTAGCTAAACTATTATTCAAGAATGTAAAATAAGAATGTCTCTGGTTAAACAGCAAAAAGTTTTAAGTCAAACCCTGACTTAAAGAACTACAAAATGATGTCCTCCAACATTTAAAAAAATATATATATATTACCCAGAATGAATAAGTAGAAAATAGGAAAATAAAGCCAGACAATAAAGGAATTTATAAAAATAGAACAAAATCTGAATAAGTACTGGCTGAACAAAGCAACAGGAGTAATAGTAAATT
>NW_007838283.1:0-727 GCF_000696425.1 Galeopterus variegatus
TCTAATCTATTTATTTTTATTTTTATTCTTTTCTTCCAAATCTTATTTTATTTTGTCAATACACAATGTGGTTGATTATTGTAGCCCATTACCGACACCTCCCTCCCTCTTCCCTCTCCCCCCTCCCTCCCAACAATGTCCTTTCTGTTTGATTGTCGTATCAATTTCAAGGAATTGTAATTGTTGTGTCTCCGCCCCACCCCGGTTATTTTGTGTATTTATTTATTTTATTTTTATCTCCCACATATAAGTGAGAACATGTGATATTTCTCTTGATGTGCTTGACTCGTTTCACTTAATATAATTCTCTCTAGGCCCATCCATGTCTTTGCAAATGGCAGTATTTCATTCTTTGTTATAGCAGAGTAGTATTCCATTGTGTAGATATACCACAGTTTCTGTATCCACACCTCTGATGATGGACATTTGGGCTGGTTCCAACTTTTAGCTATTGTAAAGAGTGCTTCAATGAACATTGGGGAACAGGTATACCTTCGACTTGATGATTTCCATTCCTCTGGGTATATTCCCAACAGTGGGATAACTAGGTCAAATGGTAGATCTATATGCAATTGTTTGAGGAACCTCCATACCATTTTCTATAGAGGCTGCACCATTCTGCAGTTTCACCAATAATGTATGAGAGTTCCTTTTTCTCCGCAACCACGCCAGCATTTATCGTTCACAGTCTTTTGGATATTAGCCATCCTAACTGGGGTGAGACGGT
>NW_007838284.1:0-727 GCF_000696425.1 Galeopterus variegatus
ACTACTTTGGTCTTTATTTCCTGCCTTCCTTTCTCTTTTAGCTCCCACATATGAGTGAGCATATGTGGAATTTTCCCCTCTGTGCTTTTCTTGTTTTGCTAGACATAAGTTTCTCCTGGTTCATCCATGTTGTTGCAAATGGGAGTATTTCATTCTTTTTTTATGGCAGAGTAATATTCCATAGTGTATATACCACAGTTTCCTTATCCAATCATCTATTAATGGACATTTAGGTTGGTTCCATATCTTGGCTATTGTAAACAGAGCTGTAATAAACAAGGGAGTGCAGGTATCTCTTCAACATGATGATTTCCATTCCTTCGGATATATACCCAGCAGAGGGATTTCTGGATCATATGGAAGATCAATCTGTAGTTGTTTGAGAAACCTCCAAATTGTTTTCCAAAGTGGTTGTACTAATTTACATTCCCACCAACAGTGCAGTAGTGTTCCCTCCTCTCCACACCCTCACCAGCATTTGTTATTCACCATCTTTTTGATTATAGCCAGTCTATCTGGAGTGAGATGGTATCTCAATGTGGTTTTAATTTTCATTTCCCTGATGACTAGTGATGTTTAGCACTTTTTCATGTATCTGTTGGCCATTTGTATGTCTTTCTTTGAAAAATGTCTATTCAGTTCCTTTGCCCAATTTTTAATTGGGTGATTTATTTTTTTACTGTATAATTGCTTGAGTTCTATGTATATTCTGGATATTAGTCCCTTG
>NW_007838285.1:0-727 GCF_000696425.1 Galeopterus variegatus
GCGGGAGTGCCGCCGCGCTTCCCAAGCGGCGCACTATCCAGTGCGCCACCGGGCCGGTCCTCTAAGTAGGATTTTACAATTTTTTTTTTGCCTCATTCTAATACAGACTTACGTGGGGTTAGAAAAATTGATTGAGTGCTTTAGAAGGACATTTTTTTTTGTTCTCTAGACTCACGTTGTCTACCAAATATAGGCTGTGATGCTTTTAGAAATTCACAATAACTTCTCTTTTTCAGGGATTAAAAGTTTTTAATGATCATTTTATCTTCCAATTTTTTGTTCTTTAACAGATGCTTGTAGTTATTCATTTGCTTCTTTCATTTTAAATTAAGTATTTTTAAGATTCTTTGCAATAATCTTGAACTCTTCAGCTAATATTTTCTAAAAAATTTGCAAAAAACCCAGGCACAAATATTAATATTAGTTGTAATTGTTTATTGGCTAAAAATCATCATGCCTATTTACAAATGTTAGCTATGATGAGGAAATATTTGCACCAAAGAGAGCACTCAAATTTATTTTACAAACATGTATCAAATACGTGTTAGATACCATACTATATGCAAATAATGTACTACAAAATGCTTGGTATATGTTAGGTAATCTGTAAATAATAATATTTTATATCTATTAAGCACTATTTGCCAATTACTTTATATGCATTTTCTCATTTAATTCCTCATAACAACCTAATAAGGTGAGTATTGTCATTATCTCTGTTTTACAG
>NW_007838286.1:0-727 GCF_000696425.1 Galeopterus variegatus
TCAAAGTAACTCCTTGAAATGTTTGGACCCTTATTTCAGTTTTGTTTGTTTGTTTTGTTTTGTTTTTCTTTTCTTTTCTTTTCTTTTCTTTTTTTCTTTTTCTTTTTTTTTTTTGTTCAGACCAAGATGCACAGCCTGGTTGAAGCTCAATATCACGATCAGTGGTATTGGGTCAGAATCACATGAGTGGATGCCTCTAAAGATGCTGGACAATGCAATACGGTAGCAACGTCAACAGCATAGAAGACAAGTTGGAAAAGAATTAAAACTATCATAATTCACTTATGACAGACTGTGTGAGAGAAAATTTAAAATGTCCTACAGATACACTGTTAGAATTGATAAGAGAAATAGCAAACTGTTGGACTGAAGATTAATACACAGAAAATCAATTCCATTTCTATATAACTGCAAAAAATGTTAAAAATTTAATTTATAAAACATGGCAGTTATAATAGCATTGAAACAACAAATATTTAGGAAAAACATAGCAAAACTCACTGATATTCCCCAAATATTATTTAGATATTATGTAGAGAAATCAAAGAAAGAAAACATAAATTAATGGAAGACCGTATTATATCCAAACATTAAATGTCACAGCATTGTAAAGACATTAATTCTTCACAGTTGAAATATTTATTAAATATATTAAAAATCAAAACACCATACTATTTTTAAATGAAAACTGATAAGCTAATTTTAAATATTACATGGGTATGTCAAG
>NW_007838287.1:0-727 GCF_000696425.1 Galeopterus variegatus
AACCGGTCTATATGTGGGATCCGAACCCTCGGGCGGGAGCGCCCCAGCGCTTCCCAAGCGGTGCACCATCCAGTGCGCCACTGGGCCGGCCCTGAACAGTATTTTTTAAATACACTATTGTCTCTAGTTAGCTAGCACTTTATTTAGGAGTTTTGCATCTGCATTTATAAGTAAAATGTGCCTATAATTTTTCTTATCTTGTATTATCCTTTCTCTGGTTGGAATCAAGACGACCCTGCCCTCGTAAAATGTGCTGACAGTTTTCACTCTTCTTCTGTTTTCCAGAACAACTTCGGTAAGAAGGTTTTTGGGAAGAGGAAGTCTTTTACTAACATTTTAATTTCTTGAATGCTTACTGGCTTATTCAAATTCTCTATTGTTTCCTGTGTCAGTTTTGACACTTGAAAATTTTCTAGAATTGATATATTTCATGTAGGTTTAGTAGCCCTATTGATTCTTAAACTTTTCAATCTCTGTACTTTCCCTTGAACAAGCAAGCTCTTTGGCGTAAGCCTTTTGGTCTCCCTGTCCCCCGCTCCGTCACATCTAGTCCTAGCTTTTAATGTTTTAAAGGACAGTATTTATCCTACAAAAGCATTCCATCATCCTTGCTTCCTGTTTCTTCTGGTAGCTTCAGGATTTCTTTTCCTTTTGGCTTTTTCTGACCACTTTTTCAGGGCAATCATTCTGAAGCCTTGTAGGCTTGAGGATGTTTTTTGTTTTTTTT
>NW_007838288.1:0-727 GCF_000696425.1 Galeopterus variegatus
AAAGAATAAAAAAATTTATTTTCTTGTTCCAATAATCCCACTTATAAAATTCTAGTTTAAAGAAATACCCTCCCACAAAAAAAACACAGGAAGACAATTACTGAAGAGTTTATATGAAAGCCAGAAAAATGTCCAGCAGCTGGACTCTGGCTTACTCATATAGCAGTACATTGTACACAGTAAGCAGTAATTATAAAAATTATAATGCAACATGGACAAAATGTTTTGAGTAAAACAAGTCGGGAGAAATGATTAAATAAAAAGGACAATGTCTTAGTCCTTTTGGGCTGCTATAACAGAGATATCATAAACCGGTGGCTTATAAATGACACACGTTTATTTCTCAGTTCTGGAGGCACGGGAAGATCTGAGTCCGGCAACGGCCCGTTCCTCAAAGGTGGCACCTTCTAGGCGTGTCCTCCAATGAGGACAGGGGAGACATGCTCCCGTGGGTCTCTTTTCTCAGGGCACTAATCCCATTCGTGAGGCTCCACTCTCATGACCCAACCACCTCGTAAAGGCCCTGCCCCTTGACACCATCACATTGGCCATTAGGTGTCAACATATGAAATTTGGGGGGACAGAAACATTCAGACCATCGCACATAATCAACTATGAAAGTAATATGCATTTGGAAAAAAGCCTGTAAGGAAACATGCCAAAAAGATAGTAATGGCTGGGTTGTGGCCATAGAGTGATCCAGATTACTTTTCTTTATTTTCAAAAC
>NW_007838289.1:0-727 GCF_000696425.1 Galeopterus variegatus
GTAACAGCAGATCCTGATTTATGAAATGTGGCTTAAAAGCAGCTTACAGAAATGAAGGGGCAAGGATAGAATGTGCAGTGAGCTTCTGCCCCGTTGAAGAGCCTCCAGGCCCTGACTCGCTGTACTTGGGCTGTGTTATAAGTATTAGAGGAATCCACAGAGAGAGAAGGCTGCCAGCAGGAGGCCTACGTGCTCCACTGAACTGAGATATGCACTTACCCGACCGGGTTCCCTGAACTAAGAATCCAGGGGCCCTGAAGGACTAGTTGTAGAACTCTGTTGCAGTCTGAGACAAGATCCTTGGGTGGAGCTGTTGGGCAACCTTCCCAATATAGCCACCAATCCTGGGGATCCCTCAGGATTGAGGAACCCGGTTTTGTATTTGGAAGTCTTCTGTCATTATCCACGACCTGCCACTTTAGGGTCCTCCCTATCCGGTGCACCAGCCTGGACTCAGCATTCAGGGACTTGAGACAGCACCAGCCAGAGGTGTTTTCCCTCACTGCGTGCATATTAGGTTCATGCCAGCAGTGTACATGAACACCCCCTTAGAAGGAAACTTGCTGTCCAGTTATAAAGAAAGCACCAGGGGGCCAACCCATGTTCCCAAACTCTCCTAAACCTGCAGCTCCCAGGTGAGTTCTCCTTCTGGACTGCATGGATAAGGCTCCAGCCAAGGTGAGCTCACGGAGGTCAGAGCTTGCAGCATCTGGTAGCTCAACCCACA
>NW_007838290.1:0-727 GCF_000696425.1 Galeopterus variegatus
TTTGGCTTTGCATGTATAATGTATACTTCAGGGAAAATCAGCTTTCACCTCCGCGCGTCCTTCTCAGCATTTCATCACTGCATCTTGAAAAAGGGGTTTCTCTTACAAAGGAGGGCAATTTTCCTGTTTTTGCATCAGCCTATCGAGTTTCTCTCTGGAAATCATTGCCCAAATGTCTCTCATGTGTTGATTCCCATTTCTCAGTTAATCACCCAGTCAACAGAGCCTCAAGAACAAATTTTTATATTTTAGTGCATCTTAGGCTTTCTAGAGCAGAGCTGTGGAGATTGTTTTTGTAATTAAAGATTATTGCATTTCTATGAAACCATTGCCAAATGATGCTTATGCAGAATTGAGGCTCTGTCTCTGCACTATGGCTATTTAAGAGTCAAAGTAATCAGGACCTGTTTTAGAATGTCACTGTGGAGTTAATAGGAAGCATGCACTAGATAGGTTCTACAAGAAGAGGATGAGAGACGTTCACAGAAATCAAATATTGGCTTGGGGAATGTAATAAATAAGGTTATGGATAAAAACAAAACTCCATCCAATTGCAAAATCCATATGGTATAAAAGCATTGCTCAAAAGTGAAGATGTGAGAGATATTCTTTTCCTTAGGCACCATCTATCTCACCATGCCCAAAACAGGGGAAATGAAATATCCGACTCCTCGACAAGGGTAACAGGGGAGTGTCCCCATGCCAAGTGTGCGAACGGAAATCCTCT
>NW_007838291.1:0-727 GCF_000696425.1 Galeopterus variegatus
CTGCAGCCTGAGTGATCTTCCAAAACACAAAACTGATAATGTCATCCTTTTGCATAAAAGCCTGCACAAAATTTCCCCTTGTCATTAGAAGAAAGTCCATATTCCTAACTATGGTTGATAAGAAACTCCATGATAATGATGTTACCCAACCCACACCCCCCCACTCCTTTGCTGGCTCCCTACTAGACCACACTGAAATCCACTTAACCACATTTTACTTATCTCTAGGGGTTCATATATGCCACATCCTTTTTTGTGGAGGGTTAGAAATCTTGATTCTCATTTGATTTTAGGATAGAGTTCTTAGGTAAATGCATGTATAGGGCAAAAGCCCATCTAATCAACTCTAATCACTGTTTAGGTATGGGATTGTATACTTTAATAATTTTAGAGATAACGGGTGGTTGTCATGCCAATACTGTTAAGAGATTTTAAGAATTGCTGAAGGAAAAGATGTGATAAAAATGTCTGCTAGCTGCAAGCTATCTGTTTGGGGAAACTTTACATGTAATTGTATTTAGGTTTTTTCATAAGAATGTAACTTTTGCTTAAGGAGAGGTTATCCTTTAGATAATGAGCCAGTTTCACTAACTTAGCTTTTCATTAATTGTACTTTGGAATCTCACTTTGTTTATTTTACTGACGTTACTAGTTTCCATAGTTAAACTATACTTAGCCATAGATAACTTTTGTAACACTGCCCATGTCCTTGTGTCCTTTTGTAATG
>NW_007838293.1:0-727 GCF_000696425.1 Galeopterus variegatus
GTACAACCTTTATTGTGTAAAATGGGAGCTACCTGCAGACCAGGTGCAATAAATGCAAAGAGAAAGGGACCTGTTATCAGCAAAGAACCTACGGGGTACCACGCCCTGTACTTCTGTTCACCGTTTCATTGACTCACCACCGCAGTCCTGAAAGGAAGATTCCGTTTGTCCCATTTCAAAATTAGGAAACTCGTCTTACAGACCAATCTCAAATATAATCGCATATTGTTTTTTTAAAAATTAGGAAACTGAGGCTCCCAGAAGTCAAGAAATCTATCAAACATCACATAGCTAGTGTAAGTAGCAGTTCAGGTCTACATGGTTCTAAGGCCCATGGAACTTTCAACCACACCATGAAGACCTTCCTATAAAGCTGCCATTCACACCCAGGGAATGAACACACCCTGCAAAGATGAGTTCATGCATCTAGGGAAAAACACCCACCCTAACACATAGCATACAAAGCAGCAATCACTGAAAAGTAACGAAGATACCCTCTTAACGATTCTGATAGTATCATAGTTTCTTTACTTTGGTAAAAATATCCCAATCTGGTGTAAACTGCGCATGGCCCACAGGCATCTGTGTCCAGGTGTCTGCTCTACGTTTGTCCTGCAGGTTCCAATTCTACCTCGTGAAGCTTTCCACATCATTCTCTCGTCCTTTGGAATGACAGGCTTGTCATGGATTTCTTTGAAAGGAGGCACCTCGTTTCTTTCCAACACAC
>NW_007838294.1:0-727 GCF_000696425.1 Galeopterus variegatus
TTTTCTGATTTTAAAATATAATAAATTTAAATAACCACAACAACAACAACAACAAAAAAAATATTCTGAACTCATTTCTATAAGCACACAAAACACAATGATTTAGAAGCAAGACCACAACTTCATGCCAAATGCAAGAGCCACTAAAAGTACCTGTATTCTATAGCAATAACAACAACAACAACAATAATAATAATGCAAACACAGTAACTCAAAAGGATTCCCACTGAAGTATAAGTAACAAGGGATAAAAGAACTAAGACTATCTCATCTATGTGCAACCGACTGATGCAGAAAAACATGTTCATGGGAAATCAGAAAGCCACCTGAAAAAGTTATTCTGATGACTGGTGAAATTAATCCTTTCATCTTATTAAACAGTAACAGCTAGAGCCTTTGAACTTTTCAAAGTAGCTAATTCAACAAGAAAACACACTGCTATGGGAGATAGTAGAGATTCCCTCCTTGGTGATGTACAGATTTTCCTTTCTGTGACTACTTTAGAATGAAGAGTCCTACTATAAGAAACAGAAATACAGAAAATGGTTTATGTTCCTGCCCCCAGGCTGTGAATTAAGAGATAAATGTGTTCTATAAAACATCCATTATTCAGGCCGGCCCGTGGCTCACTCGGGAAAGTGCGGTGCTGATTAACACCAAGGCCAAGGGTTCGGATCCCATATAGGGATGGCTGGTTCG
Organism: Galeopterus variegatus; assembly: GCF_000696425.1. NCBI lineage: Eukaryota > Metazoa > Chordata > Mammalia > Dermoptera > Cynocephalidae > Galeopterus > Galeopterus variegatus. Next base: position 700 of record NW_007838294.1, read on the forward strand.
CTCACTGGCTGAGCGTGGTGCTGACAGC
>NW_007838295.1:0-727 GCF_000696425.1 Galeopterus variegatus
TAGGGAAGCTACTCCATTCTTACTTAGGTCATGTGAGTTCTGTGTGTCTGATCCCAATACCCGCTACTACTGGGTTTGGTGTCCAGCATTAAACAATAAAAGTATCTCATCATCCTTGCACAATTAATAGTTCAGGAAGAGCATATGACCCAAATCAGTTCAATCAGACCTAATTTTGAAACCTTTACAGGAGTCATACTGCACATGAACTGTGAGTATAAAAGCCTAAGCCATAGGAAGCTGCAAAAGCAGATATTCCTGAGAACGGAAACAAAATAGAAACAAAATAGAGGAAGATGGAGCAGAGAAATCTAGCAAGCAAGACAATTTTGATGGCATGCTTTGGCTCCTGGATCAGTCCATTACTGAAGACATCCTAACTCTAGACTTTAGTTACATAAGCAAAAAAAATTCTTTTCGTTTCCCTTAATCAAATTTGAGTTGTGTTTCTCTTACTTTCGACCCATGAAGGTTTAACTAATACATTATATATCCCTCCAAAGGGAGAAATCTTGAGTATTTGGGTAAGAAGCTTGAAGCTGTGGAAATTCATTATCCCATGTTGCATTGCTTATCATTATATCTCCAGTGCCAAGTCCTTCACCTAACACTTTGTGAGCCCTATTTAAGCATTCGGTTTCTAAAAGCCCAAATCTCTTGTTTTTGTTTTGTTTTGTTTTGTTTTTTTGGCCTAGGATCTTATGTTGTCAGATTAAAAAAAAATTAA
>NW_007838296.1:0-727 GCF_000696425.1 Galeopterus variegatus
TAATCATTTCAGAAGGGGGAGAAACACACACACTTATAAAACTTAATCTCTATTCATGATAAAAACATGTAGCAAACCAAGAATAGGAGAGAATTTTTGTAAACTGCATGAGGCTATATTCAGAATCTACAAACACATTTTTGTTGCAAAACATTGAAAACTTTCTCCCTAAGATGAGGAATAAAAAGAGAATGTCCATTGTCACTTATATTTGACATTGTGCTGAAGTGCTAGCCAGTACAATAAGGTAAGAAAAAGAAAAAAAAACCCATATACATACTAGAAAGGAAAATATAAATTCTTCTTTATTTTCAGGTGATGTATACATAAAAAATCCAAAATAATCTATAGATTGCTGGATGCAAGTTTGTTATGCAAATACAAATATAGATATGATTATATTTTTACGTATCAGGTAAAATAATAAATAGAAGACACTGTAATAGTATTAAAAATATAAAAATTCTCTGACTAAATCTAATGAAGGTCTTCTATGTCAAAAACTATTAAAATATATTAGAGAAGTTAAGAAGACCTAAATAAATGGAGAAATATTATTATGTTAATGGATTGGAAGACTCAATATTATGAAAATATTAATTCTCTCCTTGTTAATCTATAGATATAGCACACTCAAAATTCTAGCCTGTCTTTTTTGGAACTTGACAAGCTGATTTGAAAGTCTGTATGGAAATCCAAGTGGACAATACACACTTGAAGAAGAGCT
>NW_007838297.1:0-727 GCF_000696425.1 Galeopterus variegatus
AAAGTAACTAAGTGAAATTTCCCTGATCTATAGGTAGAAAGGACTTTTGAGTATAAAGGTAGTGGGGGAAAAAATCACAAAGCAAAGTATCTGTCAACTTTGACCACAAAAAGTAACTTCTTGAAACTTCTATGCATAATAGAATGACTAAGACAGAAAAAATACAACAAGAATAAAATGTTTTATTTTGTTTTATTGTCTTTAATACCCATTTAAAAAGATACAAACACCCCAGTGGAAAAAGGACAAATATATTAACAAGACAATTTGAGGAATAATTCCCTATGGTTAAAAACCAGATGAAAGAAATGTTCGATCTTACGAGTAACAAAGAAATGCAAGTTTTTAAAAACAATTTAATCTTACTAGTAACAAAGAAATGCAAGTTTTTAAAAACAATTTGATTATTTTATACCCATTAAATGTTAATGATGGGCTGGCCCCGTGGTGCACTTGGGAGAGTGCGGCGCTTGGGTGTGCAGCAGCGCTCCCGCCGCGGGTTCAGATCCTATATAGGGATGGCCGGTGCGCTCACAGGCTGAGCGCGGTGCGGGCGACACCAAAGCCAAGGGTTGCAATCCCCTTACCGGTCACGAAAAAGACAAAAAATTAAAAAATAAAAAATAAAAAATAAAATAAAATAAAATAAAATAAATGTTAATGATTAAAACCAGCAGTGACACTGGGGTGAAGCACAGCGGTTACGAAGATGAACTCTAGAATCGTA
>NW_007838298.1:0-727 GCF_000696425.1 Galeopterus variegatus
CCAGCAACCTTGCTGTGCCACAATCTTTCTCTTACACCAGAGACTTTATAGCCTGAGGAAAGTTTCCAGTCCTCCACAAGGTCAATATTTGAAACTGCAAGGCTTTGGAAAAACAGGCCCTTTGAAGTACATATGCTTTATGAATATTCCACAGTCTAGAAGTCTAGAGTTTCATGTAGGGACTTAGTTACAGGGAAAGAGAAAAATATAGTACTTATTAAGTACAGCTTTGTGCCATATCTCACACCAGCTGTTCTGTCATCATCACATTAGAACATGATGAAATGCTTATCACACTCATTTATGAATTAAGAAACATAGGCTCAAAGAATCACAGGAAACTGTGATAGAAAGTGGAAAAGTCCATGCTCTTTCACATGCAACTCCTAGTTCCTTGCACTTAGTAAATGCTTAGTTAACACTAATCTATTGGGTAAAATTGAGCTAAATTTTACTAACCATACTGCCAAATATAAACATGACCCTGTGTGCTCTCATTTTCTCCAAAGACTGTGAGCTCTGCCCTTCTCTTGCCTCTCTATCAGCTTAAAGAAAGACACATGGTAGAAGTTTAATAAAGCACATAGAAGTTTGAATAAAATTGAACTGAAAATTTGAACATGCTATTTAACACATACATGTCTCAGAAAGCTATTTTCCTCTGAAAACTTCCAAACATATAAGACAAAATCAACACACACACACACACACACACACACACACACAC
>NW_007838299.1:0-727 GCF_000696425.1 Galeopterus variegatus
TTTTTTTTTACACAGACACATATTCTTTTATATATTGTTTTAAAATAAGAAATTTTCCTTAGTTCTTAGGAGGTTGGGAATTGAAATGAGCAATGGAAGCAAAGTAGTAATTACAATTTATCATTTTTGTTCATAAAATAGAATTTCAAAGTAGTCAGTGTTCTATTATTTAATAATAAATGCCACTCAAATATTTTTATCACTAAAAATATTATTGATGGATGTAAATATCAATACAAAAAAGCAATAACAAGAATAAAATTATTTTCCACATTTTATACAGAGTAGCACTGCAACTCGTATTTCTCTTGGGCACCTGCCAATTATTTTTGAACATCTATTTCATAAGTTGTTATTACATTTCCTGGTTTCTTCCTCTCTTCTGATATTAGGAACCTCATTATTTTACATCTCTTTTAACTATATCTTTGGTGTAGAAAAAAACTTAGTTTTAATACATTACAAAAATGATTTTTTAAGTGAAAGCTGTTATACTTTAAATTATTGCAGTATTCACCTGCATCTATTCTTTTTTTTTTTAGTATTTGGCCATCCTATACTCCCACAATTCTAACCTTAGTGAGACATCTTCCATAATACAGAAATTATATTGCCATCTCAAATGTGTTTAGGAATCATTGGGCTCCAAAATAGGCTCATTTAATGGTCAGTAACAGATAAATTTTTTTTTGTCATTTGTTCCAGTTTGTCTCTGAAATATTACTAA
>NW_007838300.1:0-727 GCF_000696425.1 Galeopterus variegatus
GGTCCGGGGTCCCTTCCCGCCCTGTGTTGTTGGTCCCCGGTGGCGAGGAACCAACATATATATATATATATATATATATATTTTTTTTTTAATGAAGTGAGAGTAAGGTGGCTATTCCTGGGGTATCCTGGCTTAGCAATATATTTTATTTCCTTTCCGTGACAGTAATAAAAGCTCATCAGGATCAAAGTAGGGTAAATGAACGTCACTAGAAAATCAATATAGCAAAATTAAAATTGAGCTCATGTTAATGTCCTCTCCAGGAGACTGTTTACCTGAGATGACTGGGGTAATTTTTGGTTTGCTATTTAAGGATGAGGTTCTATCTTCTTGTCCTGGCCTACATTTTATTTAATACACTCTATATTCCATTTTATTTAATACGCTCTATATTTAAATCTCGAATCGGACTGGGAACAATCTCTACAAATTGTGAGGTTTTTAAATGCTTTAATTCATTTGTTCTAGTTTGCCTAGGTGTGTGTAAATTATGGGGTATATTTTTAGTTAGTAGGGACACTGAAAGTTTTAAAATTATACATAGGACAATGAGGAGGAGTTATTGTTTAACTTTTCTAAAAGATCTAATAAAAAGTACATGTTGATTGTAATTGTACTATTTATCAGCACAAGAGGGAGACAGACATGCCTTAGTTGATTTATCATGCATTGTTTATTTACACATTTTTATTTTTGATGTTCTAAGCTCCTGATTTCAATACTATGC
>NW_007838301.1:0-727 GCF_000696425.1 Galeopterus variegatus
ATCCTGGGAAAAGGATTGGGGTGGAAATAAGAGGTCAAGTGATACTGACCACGCCATTCCCTGGCTAAAAGCAGCATCCTGCTTTATTTCTAAAACTTCACTTTCTCATATAATTTGCTGAGCCCATAATCAATTGTGAAGTCTTTTACTTTGCTGTTTTCAGATCAAAATTTAAGGCTGTCTCCCAGCTTTTGCTTGAATGAAAAATACACAATACACAGAATTTCAGCTAAAGACAAGCACAACAACAGTATGGAATAGATGCAGGATGGCCATGGTCCTCTGATCTTGGCTGGCTACATCGCAGGCTTACACTTAACAAAGTGCCTAATTTAAATCTGTTTAAATGTATTTATTTTGTCTCGGCATCATTATAAAAGAGCTTCAATTGGCATTAGAGCTCATTACAGTATTCAAAAGTCAATCACTTAAACTTTATGTTCTATAGATATATTATACATTAAAATATAATTCGATTTGTATTATTATTTAAGTTTTCCATTATTTGGGTACTTAATGAAATGAAGTACATGCTACCCACATCTTTATCTATGAAAGAGAAAAGTTGAGTCACCCAGAGGGCAGTAAGGAAACAGAGGCTGTCCCCATGGCTCTGTCTTTGGCCCTTGTCTCTGCTCTCTCATGATCAGAGATTCATTCAATCTCAGAATTTCAACCACCTCTGCTAGAGTAAGTATTGGTGATTACACCTTTGGCCGTGAATGTG
>NW_007838302.1:0-727 GCF_000696425.1 Galeopterus variegatus
CATAGTTACTAGTTTATTTGGGGTTTCTTTCTGCTTCCTGTTGACCTCCTTAGTAAGACCTTTTATTCTGTAATGTGTTGCCTAAACTGTAGTCTCCAAACCTCTTAGAATTGTGTGAGATACACACACACACACACACAGAAAATATATATATAAAATATAAAAAATACAGGCACTCTATACTGGGATGAGTATAAGAGTTAATCACAGTGAATGAAATTGTACATTTCAAATCTTTTTCTGGTTAGTTTCGGGAGTGTTTTGTGGGCAGGGCCGATTAGAATGTCATTATTTTTACCTTGTATTATTTTTTACTTCATAAAAGTTGTCACCACTGTCATTTTTTGTTGTTCAATGATCACCTGATATGCTGAGTAAGAGTGCTTTTGTTAATTTATATGTTAACTAATATTCACAAAACTTAATTTCTTTTACTTTACAAGGTTGACACTAGCAAAAGCTGGATACCGGTTGAATACCATTTTAAAGGCAATGGGTAACCTCCACAAGAGTTGCTTAAAAAAGTATCCCCTATCTTTCATTTTACTTAAAAGACAAGTACTTTTTTTTTTTTTGTGACCGGTAAGGGGATCGCAACCCTTGTCTTGGTGTCGCCCGCACCGCGCCAAGCCAGTGAGCTCACCGGCCATCCCCACATAGGATCCTAACCTGCGGCGGGAGCGCTGCTGCGCTCCCAGCACCGCACTCTCCCGAGTGCGCCACGGGG
>NW_007838303.1:0-727 GCF_000696425.1 Galeopterus variegatus
GAATCATGCTGCCAAGAAGGGTGATGTTGAAAGAGGACAGCAGATCCATAGATGTGGAGTTCGGGACGTGGATGACAGAGTCTAACGAGAAGAAGCCGGTGGATCCAGTGCCAAGCCTAGGAAAAAACTGATCTGTCGCCGTGGCAAGAAAAAGCCTGTGAGAACCAACTTTAAGTCTGCCTAGTGACTGCTGACGTCACTCAGCAATCACTGGTCTCCCTGTAGACCCGACCGAGCACTCTCCGAACTCTTGGGTGACAGGGCTGCACACGCATGCGCACTTGTGAGTAGACGTGCTGCTTGATTACCGTGCAGAACGGCTGGCTTTGGAGTAGTGCTGTTGTGGCAGATAGCTTGGCTTCTACATAAGACTATCGAGTAATATTCGCTCATATCGGCTTCAGAAGTGGGTAAGAGCCGAAGCACCGGTGAGGGGACGGGCGTCTGAAGCTGTTGTCTACCACCATGCTCCTTCCACATCACCCTTTTTGGCAGCGTGATGGATCTTTCCCAGACGTCTGAGTCGAATCTCCTACCTCAGCCTAAAGCCGAATCCCTTTCTCAGCAAAATGGAGTCCACAATTGCCTCCTACAAGCTGGTGGAGGTGCCCGATACTGACTCTTCCTTCTCCCCTCAAAAGTCAAAAAGCTTCAGTCTACGGCACTTCCAGCAGGTTGCAGGAGGCGACTGCGGACGAGGTTTGTTTGAGAAAGTGAATCGGATATC
>NW_007838304.1:0-727 GCF_000696425.1 Galeopterus variegatus
TCCAGCCCCACTCAAGGGGTAAGGAGTTAGTCCCACCTCCTAGGAGGATGGGGGAGTTTCAAAGCATTTGTTAAATTCTTAACATATTAAGACAACCATAAGTAATAAATATTTTGGGAAGGATATTCTGAGGTTTTACAAATATCCTGTTTCTCCTTAAAGTCCCACCCACCCACTCATTTTATCATTATCAGCAGATCTTGTTTGCAGCCGTTATTACTTTGATGTTTTAATGGTAATTCCTATTTCCCTCACTCCTAGTAAGTTTATTAATTGGAATTCTTCTGTAAGGAAGATTTATCTGTTCCCTTCTCTCCCTCCCTCTGTCTCTCATTCTTTCTTTCTATTTATCTCTTTAATCTTTCTTATATCAGTGTGGACTCATGGGTATTAATTTTATTTGGGGGGTTTAATTCAACACTATCGCTATTTATGTAGTTGTTTAAGTTGTTCCAGCTTTGGCCTTGGGGAAATCTTTCAGTTGACTCACGTGTCCTTTTGACATGCCCTGTTGGTTTGTTTGAGTGCTTCCTCACTTTCTGGTGGCACATGGTCCTTCAGATTCACCTGTATTTCTCTTAGCTCTGGAACCAGCCATTGCTCTAAGGGGCCCTGGTTCCTTTTACTGGAGAATGAGTGGAAAAGGGTATTAGAAATCACGTGTGAGGCTCTAGGTGTGCTTGTTGCTACTGAGGGGTCAAGGCATCTAGGTTCTCACAGCAGACAG
>NW_007838305.1:0-727 GCF_000696425.1 Galeopterus variegatus
GCCCTTGGATTCTAATATGGATGAAGTCATTTAAATTCTTAGTGGCATCTTTGTCACCAAGCAAATGATTTTTCCAGTCAGTGTTCAGAAACTTAGTTGTAGGAGCAGAAGTTGATGATTAGATTAATCTAATGTTTAGATAACCTGAAAAAGGTTGTATAGGATATGTATGATTAAAGGATTCTAAGAAAAGCAAGATTCAAAAACAAAACCCAAAAAACCTTGTTTGAAGAAGTTCCTAGTATACACGTTAATCACCCTACTTAAAAGTAGCAGCAGAAATTATTTGCCCAGTTGCAGCCAACATCCCATTCAGTACTCTAGCACCGGGAAAGCAGAGTCAGAGAGGAAATGTAAAGACACAGTAATTTATTTAACAAAAATTAAGTTGGAAAAAGAAAATCCCAGTAAAGAATCAGGAACTAGAGAAACAACCATTCTCAATTCTAATGTCTTGAAGAAAACTGGCATGTTTCAGAGGTCATTTTCCAAGAAAGGGCAGAATTTGCCCAGTTAGTTGGCACCTCCCCCCCCACACACATAGAAATATGGAAACATAATTTCACAATTTTAAATTGCCAAGTGATAGTTTCTAGACATCTGGCGTGAGAGAGAGAGTATTAAAATCATCAGCTCTGGAACCAGTCAAGTTGAGTTTCAAATCCTGTCCTTGGCACTTACTGGCTGTTTGATCTTAGGCGTGACAGGTAATCCCTCTATTCCTCAA
>NW_007838306.1:0-727 GCF_000696425.1 Galeopterus variegatus
GGAGGTCAAATAGGATTTATTATTGAAGGAGAGAAAGAATCAAATTTCTATACAAGTAAAAAAAATTGGAATTTCATTCTGATTTCAATTATCCAAACAACAAAAAACTTCCTAAATAATCTTATGAACACATCTTAATATTTGACAAAAATCTGATTAAGGCAGTATAACATGAACTATTAAACAAATTAGCTGATGCATATAGACTATTTCAATAGAATCCAACAAAATAGCAAAAAGAATATGCTATGATCAATCAAGATTTATTCCAATAACACAAGTGTGGAGATAACAGAAAAAAAGATAGGTAGATAAATAAAACATAGAGATATAGAAATATATACATAAATATATATGGAATATAGCCCAATTTTGTTGTAATAAATTTTAAAAAGAACATTATGTGTGGATTTTGATTAATAGATCAAACTATCACTGGATAAAAATCAGTAATTGTTCTTAAAAAATGTGAAGTGAGATTATGAAAAACTACTAAAATAAGATAAAAATTTTTAAGGAAATGCAATTGTCACAATTATATAAAACAGCAAAACACCCGTACCTATTTTAATTAAAGTTAAGAAACAAAGATGCTCAATTTTATTATTAATATTCAACATTCCATTGTCATCTTAGAAATGTCATAAGGTAATAAAATATTTGGGATTAATATCAGAAAGAGTTATGTAACTACTGTAGTTAGAAATTATTGAAGGCATTTTTTTTT
>NW_007838307.1:0-727 GCF_000696425.1 Galeopterus variegatus
TTTTTTTAAAAAAGATTTTTATGTTGATATAATATCCCAAACCTTACTAAATTGACTTAACGCATCTAGTTAACACATCTATATCTATTTGGACTTTCTAAATGCACAATTATGCCCTTTGTTAATAAAGACAACTTTAATTCTTCTCTGACAATTGTTGTGCCTTTAAAATTTTTTTCCTGGCCTAGATAGCTTCATTAGTTAATTATCTACACAGTTAAGGATAAAATGATTCAAATCATTTGCATTTTATTTAAGAAAATAATAAAGGAGAGAACACTTCCTGGCTTGTTTTATGAGGCTAGTGTTAACCGATATCAAAACCTGACAAGAACATTACAAGCAAAGAAATTATACCTTATGAATATAGACACAAAAATCCTTAACTAAACATTTGTATAAAGAATAATATATCTTTACTGAGGAATGCAAAGTTGGTTGAATATTTGAAAATCAGCAATGCAAGTCATCATATTTAACAGCATAAAGGAGAAAAATCGTATGATCATCCAGGTTGTCGCATGTGTCAATAGTTCATTGGTTTGTTTTTCTTTTTGTTTTTATTTGCTCTTTAATTGCTGAGTAATATTTCATGAAATGGATGCATCACAAGTTGTTAAACCAGTCACCTATTGAAGGACATCTGGGTTGCTTTTGATTCAGGGCTATTACAAATAAAGCTGCTATAAACATTGATGCATAGGCTTTTGTGTGAACATAGGTTTTT
>NW_007838308.1:0-727 GCF_000696425.1 Galeopterus variegatus
TGACCAACAGGAGATGGTAAAAACTAGCTCCAGATGGGCTTTTTTCAGTCTCTCAGAGGCTCGCAGCGGATGAACCCACAGTGGTCACTTGGTCTTTAAGGCACCCTGGCTTCCTTCCCTTCCCTGTCTCACTTCTTCATTTCCAAGGCAGAACTTCCTGGTCTCTCCCCCAAATAAGCTGCTTGCACGCAAATCCTTATCTCAGGGTCTACATCTGGGGGACCCAGCCTAACATGTGAGTTTTGTAGTTCGAAAAATCATGAGTGCTAGATTAAATATTGGGAAATATGAAAATGGTCATAAAACCAACTCTATTTCTTTCTACCATGCTAAATTAACAAAAAGGAAAAAAAAGGTCAGTCTGCGAGAAGTCTCAAAAGTCTAAGAAATGATTTTAAACAATTCTGGGTATTAGAAGAGGTTGTTTATTTCTAAATTCCTGTACTTCAATGAATGAATTTGGTAAATTGTTTCATAATATAAACTTGGCCTTAAATATAACTTCAAAAAAAAAAGAGAAAAAGGAAATATATCAAATGCTGCATGACCATGTCAAGGACTCCAAATTATTTTAGGTAAGAACACAAATAGAATATTGAAAATACCCAAACGAAAGTGAAAACACCATATTCTATTGTAAGGAGAAGCCAGCACTGTTCTTTCCTGTCATACCTTCTCTAACTCTGCTCTGTGAAATCACTCTGCCTGATACAAACTCAAGTAGGTT
>NW_007838309.1:0-727 GCF_000696425.1 Galeopterus variegatus
AGGGTTTAATTGCTCAAGGTCATGAACTTAGCTTTAAAATACACAACAATACACCTGAATACAGTTTCCCAATCTTACTCACTCTTGAGAGGCTGTCTATGATTTTTTTTTTTATAAGGAGAAAATATGTAATTTGCTTTGCACCTGTCGTGCCATATACTTTACATCAAACTCCTGTTGCCCAATTAAAAATGAGAACAATTTTCATAAAAATTTACATTTTTGAGAAATAGTGTTAAAAATCTCTTATTAATTTAATCAGAGAAGCCTTTAGTAAATAAGTCTACACTACAAAGGATATGTAATTTCCAGTGACTTGTTAATCTAAGTATTATATTTTAATTTAGAAGTGGTAAATTCTGAAATAAGAAGTATAACATTTTTGGCACAGAAACACCTATGCGAGCTTAGTGGTAGTGCAGGGGTACACAAACAATTAAGTTTAGAAAAAGAATAAAAGGCACGGAATTCTATTTTGTATGTAATTAGGAAAGTTAATGTGGATTTGCCTTGGAACCTCATTTATGTACTTTAATGAGGTTTACTTACCATGGTGATTATTAAAGTAATGTTAATTAATTATTTGTTCTCAATTATTTGTTCTCAATTTTTGATACTCTTTTAGGGGAAGACTGAAAAACTTATAAAACTGAAGATAAATATGCCAGACTTTGCATAACAATTGTGATTTTAAAACCATGTAGGTGGAAACGTTCAGAGCAGTATA
>NW_007838310.1:0-727 GCF_000696425.1 Galeopterus variegatus
ATTTGAATACTAATATGTGTACCTTCTATTCTTTGAAATGGCTCCACAGCAGGGATTGATAACTTTGTATTAAAGGTTTAATAAATATAAGCACTGGAGAATTATTGTCACATGTGTCCAGATTGAAAGAGGACAGGTAGCTTCTTCCTGCCTCCTATATCAGGCTGAGAATGGAATCCAAGAGTAGCGAGGCTTGAAACTAAAGGTAGGGCTGGAGTATTGGTCTGTTAACTACTTGTGGAAGGGATAATTCTTAGGTGAAAATTCTCATATAGTGTTTTACTTTTTAAGGTCTCAGACTTCCTTGGAGCTGTAAATTTAAAAAATTTATTTCAGGTGATCAAGTGATGGATATAAAGGCCACAAATTGGTCAGGAAAGAAGCCCCTCTTCACTAACTTAAGAAATGCCATTAAGTCTTCTTTTCCTCCATCAGTTCATTATGAAAAAATTTTAACACCCAGTGAGCACCCCCCTACCACCCAATTGTTTGGAAGTAAATTTCAGACATCATAGCACTTAACCCCTAAATACTTCAGAATATTTCTCCTAAGAATAGGACAGTTTCCTACACAATCGCAATACTATTATCACATCCAAGGAAAAATTAACAATAATCTAAAAAGATCTAAGATTCTTCCACATTCAAACTTCCTCAATTGCCCTAAAAATCCTGTGTAGCATTTTTATTAAAACCAAGATCCAGGGCCGGCCTGGTGGTGCACTCG
>NW_007838311.1:0-727 GCF_000696425.1 Galeopterus variegatus
TCTTTTTCTCTCTCCCAAGGGGAAAAAGTAGACATTAAAGGGTCTCTCCACACCTGAGGATGCTGTTTGGAGAACATAAGACAACCAGTACCTTGTTAACCGGTAAAGTATGTTTTTCCCTGATTAGAAAGCCTGGGAATGAATTCTACCTGGATGGCTTCTTAAGTGTGCTCAGGGGGACCATCTTCTTTAAGGAAACGTGTTGGTGAATCAGCATTTGACAATTCACTTTATTCTCAGTTTTTGTGATTCAAGAAATAAATTTCTTCTAGAAAAATTTCCAGTGTATGGGCCAAGCCCGTGGCGCACTCGGGAGAGTGCAGCACTGGGAGCGCAGCAATGCTCCCGCCGCGGGTTCGGATCCTATATAGGGATGACCGGTGCGCTCACAGCACTCACTGGCTGAGCACGGTGTGGCCGGTCTCAAAAAGGACAAAAAAACAAAAAAAAAAAAAGAAAGAAGAAAGAAGAAAGAAAAATTTCCAGTGTAATGCTTAGAATTCCTTGAACAAATAGTGGCCAGGACTGTATGTGTCTTATTTATTTTTCTGTTTAATCTATCTCATCCTTGAAAATAAGTACAAAAATTTATCAGCCTATATTTCACTTTTTAAGTCAACTTACCTTTTGATGCCGGGAGTTTCCAAGAAGTTAAGTACATGGCACGAGTGTTTTGGGCGCATTAGGCATATATCACAATTCAACTTCAGCAAAGGAAGAAATATTC
>NW_007838312.1:0-727 GCF_000696425.1 Galeopterus variegatus
ACACTCCTATTACAAGTGCTGGGTGCCTGTTTCCTTTCATACTTGTTCATTTAGGATGCAAGGGGGAGGGGGGCAGGGGGAGAGTGGTCAGTGGATAAAAATATTATAGAGATAGGAAGAATGGGATCTAGGGTTCTCTAGTAATATAGGGAAACTACAGATAACAACGAAGTTCTGTGTCTCTTTGAATAACTCTTTGATGTTGAATGTTCCTAACACAAAGAAGTGACAAATGTTTGAGGTGATGAATATACCAAGCACCCTGCATGATCATGCACACTGTATGAATGTACCAAATTATCATATTGCATATCATATATATATAATTATCATGGGTCAATTAAGAAAAATAAATTGAAAAGAGAGAAACAAAAAGTAGAATAGTGGTTACCAGAGTCAGGGAAAGGTACAGGGTTGAGGTGTGGGGGAAATTTTGGTGGACCAGTACAATGTTACAAATTTACAGTTAGATGGGAAGAATAAGTTCTGGTGCCCTAGGGTGACAATAGCTAATAATACTGGATTGCATATTTCAAGACAGCCAGAAAAGAGGATCTTGAATATTATAATCACAAAGAAATGGTAAATGTTTAGGTGACAGATATGCTAACTATTCGAATTAGATCATTATACAACATATGCATGTATTGAAAGAACAAACTGTACTACCCCATACACGTATACAATGAAAAACAAAAAGAATTAAAACATAAATTTGTAAAAAAAT
>NW_007838313.1:0-727 GCF_000696425.1 Galeopterus variegatus
ACAACAACATGAATGAGTCTTATAAATATAATTTTGAGTGATTAAGGCAAGTCACAGAAGTCTCCATACATTACAATACCCTCTTCCTAAGGCTCAAAAACAAGCAAAACTAAATAACATAGTTTTAAGGTACATAATTATATGATAAGTGATTTTTTTAAAGCAAGGGAAAGAGAGACTCAAAATTCCAGGGACAGGTTGCCAGTGCGGAGACAGAAGATGAGAGAGGGAAGCAGCCCACAAATGGATGCTGTGACCTTGACCCTACAAAGGGTCAGGTATTAAATATTTTAGGCTTTGAGGGCTATACAGTCTCTGCCACAGATAGTCAACTCTGCCGCTGTAGCCTTAGACGGTATGTAAATAAATGTGGGTGGCTGTGTTCCAAGAGAATTGTACTTATGGACCCTGCTATCCAAGTTTTATGTAATTTTATGTACCATGAGGTCTTTTTCTTTTCAATTTTTTAAACTATTTAGAGATGTAAAAACCATTCTTAGCTCATAAGCCGTAGAAATGGAAAGTGGCGTGTCTCCTCTGGCCACGGGAGCTTGGTAGCCCCTGCTCAAGTGCTCGGGTTGGGCTATGAGTTCGCAGGTGTCCCCTCTTTTTACTGTGCTTCATTCCTTTCATGCATGTATCACTTACTAGTTTGTGTGTATCAAGGATTATGTAAAAGGTTTTTAAGGATGAAAAAAATGTAACCTGGCTCAAAGGAGAGTAGAAC
>NW_007838314.1:0-727 GCF_000696425.1 Galeopterus variegatus
GCCAACTGAATAGGAATAAAGGTTATCTGGAAAAAATTTATGTGTTTTGGCCTTGAAGACTACAAAAAAATTTTAAATTTCACTTTCAATTTATAGTTTTTGGTTGCAGAGAAATACATGATTATTCTTAAAAGTTTTTGACCATAAACATGTTAGAATAAAATTCTGAGGAAGTAGAATAAAAATACAATTATGAATTTAAGGAGAAAAACGATGGAAGTTTTTCCATCTTTTAACAAGATGATTCATATTGTTTTAAAATAGATGTTGATGAGTATTAAATTGCCATTGGATTTAAATTTCTTTCAATATGTTTAAGAGTGATGCAACACCTTTTAAATGCCAACATTTGTGATACTCTAGATGTTAACATCCTTTGCTATTACATAAGTTTATGATGAAAATTTTGTTTTAACTAAATATGTAGTTTAATATGCAGTTTTAAACATTTTTTTTTTTTAGAAGTATGCAGGCATACAATCACTTCCAGGTTGTGAAATACAATAGGATACAAATATGAACATTAAAAAAACCCCAAAATACTAAAAAAGTAGTCAGTGATATTCGGGAAATGTCCTTTGTTCCAACATCCTAAAATAAAGTAACATATATATTATACAAAGTAGCCTATCCATAGGCTTTACAGGCCTTCTAATTAATACTGTATGTTCTGTAAAAAAGCAGTAATACCTGGCTATCTTTACAAATACCTCTAATCACAGTGCTA
>NW_007838315.1:0-727 GCF_000696425.1 Galeopterus variegatus
ATGGATGAATGGAATGGATGCATGGATTGACAGATAAATGGATAGATGGATAGGTGGGTGGATGGATGGATGGATGGATGCAGAGATGATGAGTGGGTGGGTAGATGGCTGAATGGATAGGTGGATGGATGGGTGAGTAAACGGATGGATGGGTGAAAAGATAACTGGGTAAAAAAAATGAATACAAAATACCCCCAAATCTCAGGCACAACTGGTCAACTGCATTTAAGACCTAGGAAAGAAAAGCTTTCTTGTCTGGCTGGTTTCAATCTAGAAAATGAACTTTCATCAGCTGAGCAATAACTTGCTTAATTCTCCATCCCTTTCCACCTAGTAGTGAAAGACAAGAAGCAATTAGCAAACGGAATGAGCCATGTGTCAGAGGATTCCTGGCCTCCTAAGAGCCCCAGGCACTTGCCCCGTCTTTCCCCACCGAGCTCCACACTTGTGCTCCAGTACACAGTACAACATCTTGACCCGCCCAGGCAGAGAGGGTCACTCTGGCTGCTAGGCCAGCTCCCACCTTGCCTGTTTCTTCCACCTCAGCCTCCCTTCCCTTCTCTGAGCCCTGGTCCCCAGCAGACAAGGGAGCCTTGGAGGGCAAGGGCTTGTGACTTCCTATCCCTGAAGGCGAGTACCCAGCTTATATCTCACATCCCAGCAGACTTACGCTTGGCAAATTTTCTCTCTTGGCCCATATCCTGGTTTGGTTCTTCCTTGTCAAGAA
>NW_007838316.1:0-727 GCF_000696425.1 Galeopterus variegatus
AGGGAAGTCCCCTCCGAGGAAGTGGCACTTCAGGTGAGACTTGAAAAAGGAGTAGGACTTATGTAAAGAGTCAAGAAGAGAACATGAGGGCCAGCTTTTGTTGGTGCTTTAGAGGAAATCAAAGAACAGAGGTGAGCTGGAGCAGAGAAAGGTAGGGGAAGAGTGGCAAGAGGTAGCTAGGAGTGAGGCCATGTAAAGTCTGATCAACCATCCTAAGGATTTGGGATATTCTCCTGTATGCAGGAGAGTCACTGAAGGTTTCTAAGAGGGAAGTGGGCTGGCTGGTTAGCTCAGTTGGTTAGAACTTGGCGCTGATAACACCGAGTCCCAGGTTTCCATCCCCATAGCAGCCAGCCACCAAAAAAAAAAAATTATTCTGGCTACTCTAAAGAGTGGACTGTAGGGAGCAAGCATAGAAATAGGGAGGTGAGATGTGGCTGTGGCCCCTGGTAGAGGTGGTGGTAGCTTGGACTAAGGCTGTATGTAGCAGTGAAGAATGAAGGGGGAAGAGGACAGAATAAAGCTGTTTTGGTGGGAGAATGAACAAGATGAGTGATGGGCTAAAGGCGTGAGGGAGGGAGAAAGAGCAGCTGCAGCTGAATCTCAGGCTTCACAGGGATGAATAGGGACATCACTTATTGAGATGGGATTCCTGGAAGAGGAGCGGACTGGGGCAGGTGGGAGTGGCCAGAAATCAGAGATCCTTATGAGCGTGTTCATTTGAGAT
>NW_007838317.1:0-727 GCF_000696425.1 Galeopterus variegatus
TGGTGCTTTGATAGACATATTCACATGTGAAATTATTACTACAATCAACCTAATTAACATATGCACCCCACATAGTTACTGTTTTTCTTTGTGTGTATTGAAAACATTTAAGATTACTCTCCTAGCAAACTTTAAGGAGACAGTACAGAATTTTTAACTATAGTCACCATGCTGTACATTAGATCTCTGGAATTTATTTATCCTTCCTAACTAAAACTTTGTAACTTTTTGACAAATCTACATGTTAAAATGTTTAGTTTCTAACATACGATATGCAATTATTATCTGATTATTATTTTTGTTTTCATCCCTGAATTTCGAGATACATGATACTGAAGGACTGTTGGACACAAGTGAAAGAGAAAAGCATGAAAAAATGGGTAAGCCTGAAGATCTCTTGAAGTTAAGACAGTAGTAATAAGACACACATGTGGATGTACTATTAACGATGGATATAATTTATTTAGTCAAAGTAAGTTAGGTTAGCTGCTATAACAAACAATCTTCAAAAGTATAGGAGTATAACAGAATAAAATTTGTTTCCTTTTTATGTTACATCTGGCATTGTGGCTGCAACAACTGATTATCTCATATAAGCAGATGTTGATATGTCTTAAAGAAAAGTAAAACATGAAACTCACACTCTAAAATACTCAAGGTTTGTGTATGATTAATGTTCTTGAGGAATTAATGACCTTAGCTTATACAGTAAAATTATTGTCTCATC
>NW_007838318.1:0-727 GCF_000696425.1 Galeopterus variegatus
TTGCTCTCTTTTTAATATTTGAGTGTCATTATATTTGGAATATTTCTTCACACATTTGAGTGAAATAGAGGTTCAAAAATATGTTCATTAATCATTTATCTATTGGTTTCATTTGTCATTACTTTTGATCTATCAACTTTAAGACAGCAGGTAATATATTATGTGAATTATTTCTGTATGTTTGGGATATTCACTTATGTGTTTACAGTATTTTTTATTATTTTGTTTTATATGAAAGTTATTATTTAACTTTCTTAAACCTCTGAAACTTATTTCAGTATATGTTCTAAGCAAAAACTCTAACAAAATTTTTCCAAATATTTCCTACAACATTTTATGACTCACCCTTTAGTATAGCATATATCGAAGTCTGTCTCAAGGCTGAATATTTTGTACTATTTGCCTATCTCTTGATTTTTATGCAAAGTAACTTCTTACATAATTCTAATTTATATTTTAAAATCTTGTAGGGAAATTTTATTTCATTAATTTTTAAAGTATCTGTATCTTCACTGATTTAATGATAATAGCCACTACAGACCTCACCCTATGCCTCTACTACAATGCTTTTCGATTACCCTGAAGTTGAGAATTATTTTGCCAAGCTCCAATAAAACTCCCTGTGGCGAAGTGATACATATTTTTCTACATTTATAAGTTAATATGATAAAATGTGAAATGTCTACACTATTCAGTTTTCTTCTTGCCCTTTAATTTATTAAAATGA
>NW_007838319.1:0-727 GCF_000696425.1 Galeopterus variegatus
ATACTTAAGTATGTAAAAGAAATATTCATATGCTATTAGAAACTAGACAAAAAATAAAAAAGGTTACCAAAGAGAATATAAAGTAAAACATTTAAAAGATGTTTTTTTTTTTTTTTTTTTTTTAAAGATGACCGGTAAGGGGATCTTAACCCTTGACTTGGTGTTGTCAGCACCACGCTCAGCCAGTGAGCAAACCGGCCATCCCTATATGGGATCCGAACCTGCGGCCTTGGTGTTATCAGCACCACACTCTCCCGAGTGAGCCACGGGCTGGCCCTAAAAGATGTGTTTTAAGAAAAGCCAAAAAATAAATGCATTAACAACTAAAAAATTTCATGAAAGAAAATGAAATTTTAAAAAAAAAAAAATTTTTTTTTCCTTTTTGTCTTTTTTACTGACCGGTATGGAATTGCAACCCTCGGTGTCGTGCCCGTACCGGGGACCAGCAACGGGATCGCAACCCTCGGTGTTGCGCCCGCACCGCGCTCAGCCAGTGAGCGGGAACCGGTCACCACATGGGACCCGAACCCTCGGCGGGAGCGCCGCCGTGCTCCCAAGCGGCGCACTCTCCAGTGTGCCACCGGGCCGGCCCCAAAAATGAAATATTTTTAAAGCCTACCTTACACATATGTGGATCACAGCATGGCCCAGTGCCGCACTCTGCATATCCAATCAGAGTACAATCCACAGGATTACAGCATTTTTTAAAAGAGCATTCCTAAAAGAA
>NW_007838320.1:0-727 GCF_000696425.1 Galeopterus variegatus
TGTTGAGAGTGGGGTGAAGAAGATGATGATTGATATGATGATGATGATGATGATGATGATGGCGACGATGATGATGATGATGGTGAAGATGATGATGGTGATGGTGATGATGGTGATGATGATAGTGATTATGGTGATGATGATGATGATGGTGATGATGATAGTGATTATGGTGATGATGATGATGATGGTGAATATGATGATGGTGATGGTGGTGATGATGGTGATGATGATGAAGAAGATGATGATGAAGAAGACGACGATGATGATGATGATGGTGGTGGTGATGCTGATGAAGATGATGATGATGGTGGTGGTGATGCTGATGAAGATGATGATGATGGTGATGATGAAGAAGATGATGATGGTGATGATGAAGAAGAAGAAGATGATGATGGTGGTGGTGATGAAGAAGATGGTGATGGTGATGATGAAGAAGAAGAAGATGACGACGATGACCATGATGATGGTGATGATGATGGTGATGATAGTGATGATGATGGAGATGGTGATGATGATGGTGATGATGAAGATGATGGCGATGATGGTGATGATGATGGTGATGATGAAGATGATGATGATGGTGATGAAGAAGAAGATGATGATGATGGTGGTGATGTTGATGTTGATGAGACAGAAGGGGCCATGGAAATGTCTACACCTCATGACAGGACTGGCCTGGGGACATAGACTCAATTTATAGGTGGAGATCCAGCGATTGCTAGAA
>NW_007838321.1:0-727 GCF_000696425.1 Galeopterus variegatus
GCAGAAATTGATGGTATGCCACCTGTAAACTCTAAAAATCCAGAGCTATACTTGTGATTGCAATTTACTACATACAGGCATGTTGAAGATAGTACAAGGACTGCTCTTTGAAGGATTTAAACACACGCATATTTTAAATAACAAAACTGTTTACATTCCAGAATCCCTGTGCTTCTTTTCCCATTACCCCCTTGCTTGGTATTGCAAGTGTTTTAATGTTCTCAGGAAAAGGGACTTTCATTTAAAGTTGACATACACTCTTCCTGTTTCTAAATCAGATTCTGGGTTTATTGCCACATCTTGCAATTACACACAGGGTGACAGCAAAAATAATTTTGCTAAAGTATAGAAGACTTGATTTGTAAATAAAATTTGCTGCACAATTCACAGAAACAGTGCTTTACTTACAATTCTCTAAGGATGTCTTGACAGAAATGGCACATAATCGTAATAATTCCACATATACTGAAACTTTTTGGTGGTCTCTACTCTTAGAGATTGGCTTTAATAATGAATAATAATGAATGAATCCAGCCTCTGCAAACTCCTTCTGGAAAAAGGAGTTATCTCCTGGGAAAATTAAGGCATGATTCAAAATTTAACTTTGGAGGTAGAATATTATAGGAATAGGCTCCTAATTAATTATTCTCCTTTCATCTACAAATTTTGTTAACATCAAGTATGAAGAATAGATTCTGGGGACAATGGACATTTTCTGCTACACCAT
>NW_007838322.1:0-727 GCF_000696425.1 Galeopterus variegatus
ATCCTCCTTCTAACTAAGAGAAAAACTTTAATGTCAATTACCCCCCACTCATCTTACATTGCATTACAGTATTGACTGGTATTTTACTTACCCCTTATTATTGTACCCCAAGTTTGTCATTATTATTTCTGTTTTATGCAGTTGAAGACTGTTTACGTTAACAGCATGTTTTTCTAAATTCTGTATTTTACATTTTTGGGGGGGATCTCAGACTATTTTCATAGATGATTTTTTTTTCTACAGAGCTAAAAGTCATAAACTCTCTCAATTCTTATCTTTAAGAGGCTTTGTTCTACATCATTGTTCAAAGAATTTTGCTGAACTTACAATTCTGGGATGACAATTACATTCTTAGCAATTAGAAGTTAACAATTCCATGAGTTTTGATTCCCATTGCTGGGGTCGAGAAGCCAGCTGTATGTCAAATTGTCATTCCCTTGTAGGTACACTTAATGACAGGGATATGTTCTTAGGAATGCATCGTCAGGCACTTTCATTCTTGTGAGGACATCATAAAGAGTCTTATAGGAACCTAGATGGTACAGTCTGCCCCACACATAGGCTGTATGGTGGAGCCACCATCTGTATGCGATCCCTTGTTGACAGAAATGTTGTTATGCAGCACATAACTGTATTTTTTTCTCACTGTCACTATAAACATGTCCTTTTTTGTCCTTGATGTTCTAGATTTCATATGGTGTGTCTAAGTGTGAATTTAGGTTTTTAG
>NW_007838323.1:0-727 GCF_000696425.1 Galeopterus variegatus
ATTATTATTATTATTATTATTATTATTATTAGTCCCCCTTCATTTCACCATGTCCAACTTACCCACTTGTATTTTCATCTCTTACACTGTATCAACTACATTATAATCTAGACATGGAATGATTAAGTCAGAAAACTGGCATTAATGCTCAGATCAGAAAGTTCGATTGCCTCAAAACATGAAGTCCATGTATTTAGTGATGTGTGTCTTATGAAAGAATGGTTCCTCTGGAAATGACTTCACCTCTTACTGTTCTAAAACGATGGAAGTCACCTGACCATCTGATGTGAAGCTACAATTATCCCTTAGCATGAATTTACTTTTTGATCTCTCAAATTTTTTAAATCCTTTTTCTTCAGAGCAAAAGGTATTCCTCCTCCTCTGAAGTTACCTTTCCTGAAGTTTCTGGTATCCTTGAGAAAATTGCTCCCACATATTCCCTATTCTTCTTTCTATTTAACTTAAAAAATCACAAGATGTCTTTAAGAGTTTTGTAAAAAGCAATATATACAAATATCCAAGTAAAAGAAAGAAAGCAAAAAGTCACCCCAAATTTTACTACTAGAATCACTATCATTAGCATACGTGATTATTATTTTAGACATTCCTTTATATTTGCGAATGGAAAGAAAGAACAATAAATAAAAAGAAATCCTCAAAAATCAAACTGTTTTAAAGTTTGAAATATTAAATTTATTTTTATTTGAAATCCATAGACAATATTAAA
>NW_007838324.1:0-727 GCF_000696425.1 Galeopterus variegatus
GTACAACCTTTATTGTGTAAAATGGGAGCTACCTGCAGACCAGGTGCAATAAATGCAAAGAAAAAGGGACCTGTTATCAGCAAAGAATCTACGGGTTACCACGCCCTGTACTTCTGTTCACCCTTTCATTGACTCACCACCACAGTCCTGAAAGGAAGATTCTGTTGGTCCCATTTCAAAATTAGGGAACTCATCTTACAGACCAATCTCAAATATAATCGCGTATTGTTTTTTTAAAAATTAGGAAACTGAGGCTCCCAGAAGTCAAGAAATCTATCAAACATCACATAGCTAGTGTAAGTAGCAGTTCAGGTCTACATGGTTCTAAGGCCCATGGAACTTTCAACCACACCATGAAGACCTTCCTATAAAGCTGCCATTCACACCCAGGGAATGAACACACCCTGCAAAGATGAGTTCATGCATCTGGGGAAAAACACACACCCTAACACATAGCGTACAAAGCAGCAATCACTGAAAAGTAACGAAGATGCCCTCTTAACGATTCTGATAGTATCATAGTTTCTTTACTTTGGTAAAAATATCCCAATCTGGTGTGAACTGCGCATGGCCCACAGGCATCTGTGTCCAGGTGTCTGCTCTACGTTTGTCCTGCAGGTTCCAATTCTACCTCGTGAAGCTTCCCACATCATTCTCTCGTCCTTCGGAATGACAGGCTTGTCATGGATTTCTTTGAAAGGAGGCACCTCGTTTCTTTCCAACACAC
>NW_007838325.1:0-727 GCF_000696425.1 Galeopterus variegatus
GGTTGTCTCGTAGCATTTCACCTTCACACAACCAAAAGGAAATCCTAGGTTTTCTCTTCCGACCTTGTTTTTCTCCAAGTTTCCCCATTTTGGGAAATAGCATTACCACCCACCTGATTGCTCAAGTCAGAAGCTCAAGGTCGTTTCTCATGATTTTCCTTCACTTCCCTTCAGCAAATGCTGCAGGTTCTACCCCCTCAGTTCCTCTCAAATGTGTCTCTGTCTCCTTCGTCATCATTCAGACAAAGCCATTCTCAGCATTTTGTTTCTGGACTTTTGCAGGAGTCTTCTAACTGGTCCCTCAGTTAATTTTGAGTTAATTTTGCTCAGCTCCAAGCTATAGTCTCCACAGCAGCTAGAGTGTTCTTTTAAAAACGCCAGTCAGATTCTGGCACTTTCCTACTTAAAATCCATCGCATTTAGAATAGATTCCAGACCCTTCCCCAGGGCCCGCCAGGTCCTGCAGGATCTGCCTTCCCCTGGGCCATGATCTTCATCATTTAACACCTTCCAGCCACAATGCCTTCCTCTTTGTTCCTCAAACACGCCAAGCTCTTTACCACCTTCAGGTCCTTGCACCTGCTGTTCCCTTTGCCTGGAATATTCTTCCCCAAGAGCTTTGCTCAGCTGGATCCTTCACAACCTCCAGTTTTAATGTCACAGCCGCTGAGGAATTTCTGACCATGCAGCAGAGAACCCATTATTCTATTCACAGCATCTTATTTCT
>NW_007838326.1:0-727 GCF_000696425.1 Galeopterus variegatus
ATTCCTCTCAACAAAAATAGGATTAAGATTAGCTTTGAACTGATATATTGTAGAAGTCTACCTTAGTAAAGTTCATGCACAGTGTTAACTTGTTGTGAGTATTCAAAATTTAATGCTGGTTCCCAAGATAGCATTACAACATCATCTGGAATGTAGTCAAACAAATAAAAGTATCCAGGACTAAACTCAGCTTCTTGGTGAGGCCTTATAGAATCACAGCTAACACAAAATATAGTTCATGGTACATTATAGTTAATAATTGGTAATTTTTTTAAATCGTCTACAAAGTAGATGGGTTCATTCATTCACTTCAAATAACTTGAAATGTTTCTAAAGTCCTGATTTAAGATAATCCTTTAGAAATATGGGACACATCTTCCTGGCTACATTTGTAGAGATCATCCCGTTTCTCAGAAAAACTAGACACAGAGGGGAGCACTTAGTAGTCCTGATGATTGAAACTGAAAACAAAACAAAACAAAACAAACAAACAAACAAACAAACAAACAAAAAACCCACCTTCATTGAATATGTAGTCTCTTAAACTGTCTTTCAGATGTATGTAAAGCAATAGTAAACACAGAATTTTTTTTTCTTCAAAATTGCTCTCTTTCTGCTTTTTCTGGTAGTCAAAAGAGGTTTAAAAATATTTCCTTCTTAGTTCATGCAGAACAAGCACAGGTTATTCTGGGAAAGAAAACAAATAGTAAAATAGTTGTTAAAAAAA
>NW_007838327.1:0-727 GCF_000696425.1 Galeopterus variegatus
ATATGGAAAATGTGGTATATCTATACAATGGAATACTACTCAGCTATAAAAAAGAATGAAACACAGCCATTTGCAACAACATGGATGGACCTAGAGAGAATTATATTAAGTGAAACGAGTCAGACACAGAAGGAGAAATATCACATGTTCTCACTTATTTGTGGGAGCTAAAAATAAATAAATAAATACACAAACAACCTGGGGGGTGGTGGGGAGGGAAGAAGACACAACAATTACAATTCCTTGAAGTTGATACGACAAGTGAACAGAAAGGAGATTGTGGGGCATGGGGGGGGGAAGGGACAGACTTTTACTCCATTGAATAGGGATTTATTTTTCTGCATATTTCCAATAAAATTTTACTTTTTATTTAATATTTATAAAAACCAGAATCATATTTTATCAGCTTTATCGAAGTACAATTTACATACAATAAGCTACATTTATTTAAACTGTAAAATGCAATGAATTTTGATAAATGATTATACCCGCGAACTCACCACCACACTCAAGTTACAGAACATCTCCATCATCCCTAAGAGTTTCCTCATAACACTTTGCAATCTGTCCCTCCCTCCACCACGAGTCCCGGGGAACTACCAGTCTGCTTTCTGTCACTATAGATTGGTTTGCATTTTTTAGTATTTTAATATAAACAGAATCATGCTGTATACACTCTTATGTCTGGCTCCTTTCACTCAACACAACACTTTTGAAATCCATCCCT
>NW_007838328.1:0-727 GCF_000696425.1 Galeopterus variegatus
CCATAAATGTTGTTTATTCTGGTCTCTCCAACAGTCTAAAACACTCCACGATGCACACTATAATCACTCAATAAATATGCATTGAATTATTAACACACAGAGGTGAAATTTCAGGTATGGGGAAGGCTCTTTAATTTGGACTTTGGTGAAGGAGGAGGGAAAAGATGTGACTGAGTTGCAAGGTGCATTGCAATTGATTTGTAGAGATCTCAGCTGAGAGAACTGGAAACTGGGACATTTATAGGTGATGGGAATGATGTGACCTTTAAAAAACCAGGAAATTTCTGTCCCTAGGGCCACCCATCTTTCACCTTCCTGTGCTTTCAATTAGTCTGTAAATGTATCTGAAAGACCCTGTGCTCCATGCTCACTTCTTGGTAGTTGAGCACCAAGGAAAAAAAAAAAAGAAAAATGTCTAAAGTTAGGAATAGAGTCAGAGAGGGAATGAGATCCCCCAAGAGAAGGTCAAAGAGAGAGCAAGTGCAATAGGGAAATAACCTCCAATGGCCAAAAAACTTCAAAATAAGTTTTTCCCAAACAAAGGCCTTTTCTTTCATTCGTGTTCTTTTAATTGTCGATAGGCACATCACAACACAAAAATTTTGTTTTCATCTTATCCTCACCTTTATCTCATTTTCATTCTTACATTTGTGGATTTTTATTTAAAATTTTATTTATTATTAGCATATTCATTCTTAAAGATTGTGATATTTCTTTATGCCCTTGC
>NW_007838329.1:0-727 GCF_000696425.1 Galeopterus variegatus
CAGTGCATAAGCACCGTTCCTTTTCCTTCAGAGCTACAGACTGCACTCATGGTAAGAGTTATCTGAGTTGAAACACGTGCTCCACCCCTCCAGTGCGGTAGCTTCATGCATTTGTAATACAGTTAGATCTTTCATCACATTCTACATTCCATCCTGAGATGCCCTCACCGTCTGAGTGGTTTTTTGAAATTCACATACATTAAGGTTGACTCTTGGCTTTAAGGGTCTTGGGGCCGGCCCAGTGGCGCACTGGATAGTGCGCCGCTTGGGAAGCGCGGCGGCGCTCCCGCCCGAGGGTTCGGATCCCACATACAGACCGGTTCCCGCTCACTGGCTGAGCGAGGCACGGGGGCAACACCGAGGGTTGCGATCCCGTTGCCGGTCCCGGTCCGGTACGGGGGCGACACTGAGGGTTGCGATCTGTTTCCGGACACGGAAAAAGACAAAAAAAAAAAAAAAAGGGTCTTGTCATATATCTGCCATACAGAGTAGTTTCGCAGCAGCAAAAAATCATCTGTGCTTCACTTGCTACACCTCCCTCCCTGCCTCTGAACATCTGGCAATCATTGGTCTCTACATCTCTATAGTTTGGCCTTTTTCCAGAACATCATATAAGTGGAATCACGCAGCATGTAGCCTTTTTTAGATGGGCTTCTTTGACTTAGAAATATGCATTTAAGATTCATCTATGCCTTTGTGAGTCTTGATAGCTCAGACTTTCTCATAA
>NW_007838330.1:0-727 GCF_000696425.1 Galeopterus variegatus
GCACTTTTAAAAAATTGGTTTTTAACTTCTTGAATTTTTAAAATATTTACAATGATCACTTATCATTTTTACAGAAACAAAATAATGTCATCCTAAACAAGATAGTTATTCTGATTTGGTACGTTTTCTTTAACTGTCCGAACTGGTTTTTTGTTCACTTCTCTAGCTTGCCTTTTATTTCTCAATCCATACATTCTCTGACAATCCTGGCCAGAAGACTTTTTTTTTTTTTTTTCCTGTTCATTTGCTTTATATCTATCTAGGTAACCCTGGAGTTTCTTATCTTTTATTGCAGTTTGTAAGCATTAGTTTTGGGATTCATTTTCTTAAAGTTGAAACACACCGTTATACAGCAAGGAATACCACTCAATAATCGCCTCTCCCATGAGAGATCTTTTATCTTCATACCCTTGACTGAGAATGTTCTCTGATTTTTATGGCAATGTTATCTGTTTAAATGTATAAACAACTTTGAAGTAATCATGCTTCTCAAGAAACAATGGTAATTGTCAAGCTATTCAGCAAGTAAAAAGGAGATCTTAGAATGTTAATTTTAAACACATTCACTCTGTGTATTTTTATAAATAAAATATAAACTTTGGAAGAACGTTTCATTTTTCAAAGTTTATATGAAAGAGTGAGGCATTTAAATATTTGCTTTAAATGAGTTTTAAGAATGTCCACATATGAGAATGAACCAATCATTCATTAACAGATGCTGCCTAGG
>NW_007838331.1:0-727 GCF_000696425.1 Galeopterus variegatus
GAAAATGAATTCCAAGTAAATCTTAAGGAAACTCAGTGAGATAAGAGAAGACTCCATAAGATAACACAATGAAACATGAAAAAAGATATAGAATATGAAGGAGGAAATTTACAAAGAGATTAATACTTTAAAAAAGAATGTAGCAGAATGTCTGGAACTGAAAGACACATTCAATAAAATAAACACAACTGAGAGCTTAACCAGCAGATTAGAAAAAGCTGAAAAAAGAATTTCTGAACTTTTTATGCAATAAACCGAGGCAAACAGAAAAGAAAGGATAAAAATAATGAAAAAAATGAAGATGTCTAAGAGAGGTAGCAGACAACCTTAAGCACACAGGCATCTGAATCATAGGTGTTCTTGAAGGGGATGAGAAAGGTAAAGGCATTGAAAATGTATTCACTGAAATAATAAAGGAAAATTTCCCAAATATCGGAAGAAACAAAGACCTTCACATCCAGGAAGCTCAAAGATCCCCAGACAGATTCAATCCAAAAAGATCTTCTCTGAGACACATTCTAGTCAAACTGGCAAAGCTTGAAGATGAAGAGAGAATTCTAAAAGCAGCAAGAGAAAAGTATCAAGTAATTTGTAAGGGAGCCCCCATCAGACTAACTGCATACTTCTCAGCTGAAACTCTACTGGCCAGAAGAAAAATGGGAAGATATATTCAAACTACTGAAAGGAAACAAACAAACAAACAAACAAACAACAACAACAACAACAA
>NW_007838332.1:0-727 GCF_000696425.1 Galeopterus variegatus
CTCTCTCTCTCTCTCTCTCTCTCTCTCTCTTTCTTTCTTTCTTTCTTTCTTTCTTTTTTCTATTTACTTGTTTATTTATGCTTTTCTTTTTAATCTTTTAGCTCCCACCTATGAGTGAGAACTTGTGGTATTTCTATTTCTGTGCCTGGCTTACTTCACTTAATTTTCTTCAAGCTCATCCATGCTGCTGTGAATGGCATATTTTTTATGGCTAAGTAGTATTCCATTTTTTACGGGTTATTACTATTCCACCATATTTCCCTCATCTAATCAGCTGTCAATGGACATTCAGGTTGATTCCATATCTTGGTTATTATAGACAGAGCTGTGATAAACATGGAAGTGCAGGTATCACTTTCACATGATGATTTCCATTTCTTTGGGTATATAGCTAGTAGTGGGATTGTTGGATCGTATGGTAGTTCTATCTGTAATTGTGTGAGAAACCTCCATACTTTTTTCTCTAATGGCTGTACTAAAGTCCCACCAATAATGTAGAAGTGTCCCTCCTTCTCTGCATCCTCACCAGATTTTGTTGTTCTCCGTCTTTTGATAATAGCTAGTCTGATAATAGTGAGATGATATCTCAGTGTAGTTTTGATTTATACTTCCCTGGTGCTTAGTGAGGTTGAGCATTTTTTAAATGTTCCTGTTAGCCATTTGTACATCTTCTTTTGATAAATCTCTGTTCAGCTCCTTTGCCCATTTTTAATTGGATTATCTGTTT
>NW_007838333.1:0-727 GCF_000696425.1 Galeopterus variegatus
AGAAATAATAAACAAATGGGATTATATCAAACTAAAATGCTTCTCATAGCAAAAGAAACAATTAACAGAGAGGTGAGACAACCTAAGGAATGGGAGAAAATATTAGCAAACTATGCATCCAACAAGGGATTAATATCCAGAATATACAAGGAACTCAAACAACTGAACAATAAAAAAAAAAAAATCAAGTAAAAAAAATGGGCAAAGTAGCTGATAGACATTTCTCAAAAGAAGACACTGAAATCCCAATTAAAAAATGGGCAAAGGAGCTAAATAGGCATTTCTCAAGGAAGGATATACAATTGGCCAACATACACATAAAAATGTTCAACATAACTAAGCATCAGGGAAATGCAAATCAAAAACACGTGAAGATATCATCTCAGGCCAGTTAGACTAGCCATTATCAAAAAGAGAATAACAAATGCTGGAGAGGATGTGGAGAAAGGAAAACCCTCCTACACTGCTGGTGAGACTGTAAATTAGTGCAGCCATTATGGAAAACAGTATCGAGGTTCCTCAAACAAGTACAGATAGAACTGCCATACAATTCAGCAATCCTGCTGCTGGGTATAATATCCAAAGGAATGGAAATCACCACATCAATATCTGCACTCCTACGTTTATCACAGCTCTGTTTACAATAGCCAAGAATTGAAACCAACCTAAATGTCCATTGACAGATGACTGGGTAAGGAAAATGTGGTGTGTGTGTGTGTGTGTGTGT
>NW_007838334.1:0-727 GCF_000696425.1 Galeopterus variegatus
GCCTGCCCGCAGTCAGCTCTCCGGCAGGTTCAAGCAAGCTTGGGAGCACTCCAATCACACTTTTCCTAACCATAAATCAGTTAGGCATTTTTCCGAACTGGTGGCTGCAGAGATGGTATCTGCCTCCTGGTAACAGGAAGTTTGCTGGGAGCCACAGCCCAGGCTGTGGTGGAGTGACAATTGGCCTGGCCTGTTCTTCCCTGTCCTCCCGCCACTGGCTGGGGGCTCCCCACGCCACCAGCCCCGCCAGAGAGCCGAGTGGGAAGTGGGATGTGAGGCTGGCCCGCAGACCCCAGGGGACCCCACGCTGGGGCAAGGAAGTGGGAAGGCTCAGTGAGGCGCCAAGCCAGGTGAGGAGGGCAGGCCTGGCCAAGCTGGCTGGCCCCTCCCCGACCTGAGAAAATGGAGGCAGCCCCAGGCCAGTGACTGACCTAGTGGGGCAGGTGGATGCCGGATGGGCGTCTGCCCCGCAAGCAGGGCTGGGCTGGGGGTCACTCACAGAGCTGGGCCACCCGAGTGGCTCCCTCTCCATTTCCATGTTGTCCTAGCCGCCGCCGCCTTGGGCTGCTCACTCGGTCCCATGGCGCGGCTCGGGCGCTCCCAGGAATCTTCTTTAATGTTGGCCCTAAACCTTGAATCCCTAGTTGCTTTTTTATAGTTGTAGACTAGTTGATCAAAGACTTATTCTTTTTTTGTTGCTCTTGGAAATGCAAATAGCACTCTGGCA
>NW_007838335.1:0-727 GCF_000696425.1 Galeopterus variegatus
TTCATAATCTAATTGAATTATAAAACCCAAACTAATTATAATCACACCAGTGATTGTAATTGCACAAACTTAAATGTGACTATGATGGATTATTTTTTAGTCAGAGTCTGTAGCATTTGTCAGCAAAAATTTACTTTTTCATATGGTAATTAAATGGCAAGCTAATTAACTATAATTGAAGTAAGTCACTTTCTTAAAATTGGAGACATTTGTTTCTCAGAACCTGTAATACATATCACATGCACACACACAAACACCTCAAGGTAAAATTAGAAATTCTGACAAGGTAAAATTAGAAACCGATTTGTCTTAATTTCAGTTTTCATATCTTTAAGATGAAAATCATTGAGCCAATATCATTTTTAAAATTAATTTATATACTTGCGGTTTAAAATGTTCTAACTCTCATACCGTATTTAAACAGCCTTTCTTCTCATCCAACTAATCATCCATTCATTCAATAAAATCATCACTGCTTACACTTAGCACTGGGCTACAAGCTGGCAATATAGTTTTGAATAATAAAGATATGATCCATGCCCTCATAGAAAATATCTTCATAAGAAAATAGACAGTTGTACCTACTCATGATTTTTTGCTCAAGAAGGAAATTTAAAATGAGTCCCTATTTGAAGGAAGCTTTGCCCCGTCATCAGGCTCTTGTCACTTTGTTGACATCACTTACTTGGCTATCAAGATCTCACACTTCTAAAATGTGTGTGACCAC
>NW_007838336.1:0-727 GCF_000696425.1 Galeopterus variegatus
GTTAAACTTAGTGCGTAACTTACTGCCTTCATGCACTCATTCATTTAGCCTTTTACTCAACAAATATAACATCAGTAAATAAAGCATATGTATATAGATAGATAGAAAGATAGATAGATAGATAGACACACACACACACACTATATATATATATATATATATATATATATATGCAAGGTCCTTTATGATTGTGAATAATACAGAACTGGTACCTTAGTACCTGCTTGTATAAATATTTTCATCCAGTCTAATACACCTTAGGGCCCTTGTTAAATATTTATAATTATATTTCAGCTATTTATTTCTGTATGTTTCCCATATTAAGCTATAAGTTCTTTAAAAGAGTAACTAGAACATATATTTATTTGTATTCCTAGCATTTAACACAGTGCCTGATATTATGTAGATGTGTAAAAATGTTTTTAATGAGATACAATTGATTTAATGATTCATTGGTATGGTAGACACTAATTATATTTATTTTCTTTAAGCACTTATCCATGCCTATATTACACACATATATACCTTATACTACAGTAGAGGGTATGAAATGGATGACATGGGAAGAACAGTGAGCAAGGAGAACTATGGTGAGTGACAGCCAAAATCCAGCATAAATCCCAGGACTGCTTATTGCTAGAGACATGCACAGTATCATAGTTCATTGTAAAAGGAAACATGAGTTCTTTGCTATATGGATCTGGCCATCACATTTTGGGTGCAAGTG
>NW_007838337.1:0-727 GCF_000696425.1 Galeopterus variegatus
CCCCTCCCTCCTGCTTTTCACTTCCCACGTTCCATCCCCTCAACCCCCTCTTTAAAAACCCTTCAGTACACCTGAGTCAGGGAGATGGCTGCAGCCTGGCCGTTCTCCCTCAGGCTTACCAGGGAGAGGAGTTAGCCCAACAGCTCTGCTCAGGTCAGCGGCATTCCTGACTTCCATTTTCATCAACATTTGGCTTGCTTTTGTCTGGGCGCAGGCAGCCAGACCTGTGAGTTAAGTATCAAATTTGGGGGAGCCTCAGCCAGGAGTTGGGTGCCCTGTGTAACATTTCCATGAACTTTTTAAAAAGTTTCCTTGCACTTGTCTGCATGATGCAGAGTGGGGACTCAGAAAACCACATTTCTGCTCTTCCAAAAATGCTTCCTGTTAGGTCTGGCAGTGGAAGTGCTGGAGAAGGAATGGGATGCTTCCTGTTAGGTCTGGCAGTGGAAGTGCTGGAGAAGGAATGGGAAACTGGAGGAGGCCAGAGGATTGCCAGATAAAAAACAGGACACTCAAATCAATTTGAATTTCAGATCAACAACAGACAAATTTTAGTATATGTCCCAAATATTGCATAGGACATATTTATACTAAAAAAAAAAAAATCTATTGTTAATCTGAAGTATGAATCTAACTGGGCATCCTGTGTTTTTATTTGCTAAATCTGGCAACCATGAGAGAGAAGGTGGAGACTCCCTGCCTTCCTGACAATGGCCCCCAGACGCTT
>NW_007838338.1:0-727 GCF_000696425.1 Galeopterus variegatus
GAAGTTCCCCTGTGTTAGAAGCAAAGGACAAAAAATTAGTTCCGGCCCAGGCACACCACCAACACCTTGGGGCCTGCCTGGAAATTGGAGGCTTGGATCTGGGGACCGGACCCCAATCCCACTTCCAGGCAAACTGCACCAGTGCGTCGGGTCCAGCCTGGGGACCTGAAGCATGAAGAAGAGGACTGGACCCCCCTCCCACAACCAGGCACACCACGCCAACACCTTAGGGCCTGGGACTAAGGGCATGGAAAGGGGACCGGACCACCCTCCCACAACCAGGCACACTGAGCCAGCGCCTTGGGGCCCACCCAGGGACCCAGGGTATGGAGTCGAGGACCGGACCACCCTCCCACACCCAGGCATGACATGCCAGAACCTTGGAGCCCACCCGGGGACCTGGGGTATGGAGAAGGGGACTGGACCTCTCTCGCACAACCAGGCACAACATGCCAGCACCTCGGGGCCTGCACACCCCACAACCAGGCATACCGCCAGTGCCAAGGAGCATGCCAAAAACAGCACCCCCCACCGTGGGTGGCCCACTATAGTCACCACAATAACCATGGCTGCTGCAAAAGTGACTACACAGCACAGCCGCTACGCAGATGGTCCACCAACCACTGGAGTGCATTCACATAAGAAGTTACCAGCAGAGACAAAGACAAGAAGAGGATGTCTCTCTCCACAAAACCCATTTCAGAGTGACAGAAGAAGCATCTGCTCT
>NW_007838339.1:0-727 GCF_000696425.1 Galeopterus variegatus
GCAACAGAAAACAGACTAATACAACAATCTTTCACTTTTATGATTGAACAAGGACCAAAAACTTTTATACTAAATTTTAGATAAAATAAAATAAAATTACTAAGGAACAAGCCTTATAAAATGGTAATGACTGTACAGCTCTGCCTGCCTCTATAGTATATTTTCTGCTGTCTTCAATCTTGGTAGGTTGCATGTTCAAGATACAGGTGCAGTTCCCAAGGAGACTACTTTGAATGGGCAACATTTAGGTATTGCGTGCTTCAATTTTAAGAATGTTATAATGCTTTATAATTACATGTCTTGAAAACAATTTGGAGAAACCACCTTAATACATTTGAAACAGTAAGAGAAAAATGTAAAACAATATTTAATTTAAAGTATTACATTAATTGGTGATGGCCGTACTTGTTAAAGAAGTTGAGATTCCAGGACAAATCCTAGAGAGATTTATGATTCCCTCCCTTGGGGCTTCATGCATCTCCACAGGTATCAGAATGGGAAGAAAAGCCAACTGGACAAGCTTCCTTTGACTTGGAGCTAAACATGAGGTGCAACAAAGAGTGCTCACATGTATCATTTCCATCAGCCTATAGCTTTTAAACTTATCATATAAAAAGAGAGGATGCGGAGGGAATTACTTAACTTACTTGTTACCTGAGAAAACCGCCATTTTAATTTCTTGCCCAAATCACAGATGACTCCCATATCTGAGCTAGGTATGGTTTCA
>NW_007838340.1:0-727 GCF_000696425.1 Galeopterus variegatus
CTCTGTATAAGACAGGTCAGGTTCAAATACAGTCATGTGTTGCTTAATGACTCCATTCTGACAAAGGTGTCCTGATGTGATTTTGTTGTGTGAACATCATAGAGTTTACTTACACAAATCTAGATGACATAGCTTACTACACACCTAGGCTGTACTTTACAGCCTTTTGCTCCCATGTGAGTAATGTGTTGCTCTATGATATTGCTAGGATGTCACTAGGTGACAGGAATTATTCAGCTCCTTATAATCTTATGGGACCACCATTATATTTGTGGTCCAACATCAACCAAAATGTCATCACGAGGCCTATATTTTGCAGTCATCAGCACATAGATGAGCTCTGAAGCCATTGAAAATAAATCATGTCACCCAGAGAGCTTGTAAATAAGAGAAGAGAACTAAAGACCTACTCCTGAAAGGAGAGACAACACAATATACAAACTGGATGATCAACAAAAGGAGAGATCTCAACAAAGTTTGCACATGAGAAGAAAACTGGAAGATCACGTTCTTCAGAGGTATGGAAAATAAAACCTATCTTGTTAAAATTGCTTATTCAGAGGTATGCTTTTCAGCATAAAAAACTACTCAACTTTATGTTTCTTTAAAATATTGTACTTTGCCATGCTCATCTATCTGTGTGTCTTTGTAATTTATTTGTCTATCTGTCTAGCTATCTATCTACCTGGCTAGTTAGCTATCATTTGTTTATGTCTGTGTGTTTTTT
>NW_007838341.1:0-727 GCF_000696425.1 Galeopterus variegatus
GAGCGCAGCCGCGCTTCCCAAGCAGCGCACTAGCGCAGTGCGCCACCGGGCCGGCCCAGAACTGTTCCTCTGTTGGTCTGTTGCCTAGATGATCTGTCCAGTGCTGATACAGGTATGGTCAAGTCCTCCCCTATTATCGTAAGTCAGATGAGGCTTCTAACTCTGGAGTGTGGTTTGTGGAGACAGAGGTCCTTTTCTTTTTTGGGGGGGGGGGTTATCCACTGGTGCATCTCCTTGTGTGAATGCCGTTGAGAGTCTGATGTGCCATCTGCACAGTGGCTGTGACTGCTACCATAGTGACAGGCCACTTTTGTGGCAGCCATGGCAATTGAGGTGGCTATGGTGGGCTACCTGCATGGAAATGGTGTTTTTTTTGTTTTGTTTTGTTTTTTGTCTTTTGTCTTTTTCCGTGTCCGGCAGCGGATCGCAACCCTCGGTGTTGCCCCCGTACCGGACCGGGGACCGGCAACGGGATCGCAACCCTCGGTGTTGCCCCCGTACCGGACCGGGGACCGGCAACGGGATCGCAACCCTCAGCGCTGTTCCCGCACCTCGCTCAGCCAGTGAGCAGGAACCGGTCTGTATGTGGGATCCGAACCCTTGGGCGAGAGCGCCGCCACGCTTCCCAAGTGGCGCACTTATCCAGTGCGACACCAGGCCGGCCCCGGAAATGGTGTTTTTGGTGTGCTCTTTACCTGGTTGCAGCTGGGTTCAGCTTCCCCTGGCT
>NW_007838342.1:0-727 GCF_000696425.1 Galeopterus variegatus
AAAGCCATTTTCTCTTCTTTTCTTGTAAATCTCAATCTTTTAAAATATTAGGCAGGGCAGTCTAGGACAACAAAAACTTAATGGCCCAGAAGAAATTGGAATTTTTGGTAAAATGGGCCATTTTAGCCACCTGTGTCTTTCAAGCACCATCAGCTGTGAACCTACAGGGAGCTGTGCTGAGCATATTAATCTCTTTTCCCTCTGTTTTTCCCAAGTCATGTTAAGGTTGATGTTCCCAATAAGTTTGGCTTTACCGCTCTGATGGTTGCTGCTCAGAAAGGATATACCAGGTACGGCTCTTCTTTTCTTACCTCTCTGAGTGGTTGAGCTTTTTACTTCTCCCAAAGGCTCCAGTTGGGATAGGGATGGGAGGGAAAAGCCTCTAGAGGGACCCAACTTATGTCTTTCCTAAACTGTACCGTGTGTATAATGGCTCGCAAATTCAGTTGTTCTTATCATAAAGGTATACAACACGCAGGAGATAATCATATGTTAAAGAAGAGACACAGCCATTTAATTACAAGCAATATGTTTTATGTGTCCTGGAAAAACTACATATTGGAAATTGAATTATTAAAAAAAAGGGGAGGAATATTAATTCTGGAAAACAAACTTCCCTGCAAGGTTGCTAAAAGATAATTTTCACTGATACACTTCATTATCTCGTCCGCACAGAGATAAGCATTAATACTAGTATCTTATTTTCCAATCATATTTATATTTTTAT
>NW_007838343.1:0-727 GCF_000696425.1 Galeopterus variegatus
TTTTTTTTTTTTTTTTGGTGACTATTGTAAATGGGCTTGGTTTCTTGATTTCTTTTTCTGGCAGTTCATTGTTGGAATATAAAAACATTACTGATTTTTCCTGTACTGATTTTATATCCTGTAACTTTACTGAAATCATTTAT
Source organism: Galeopterus variegatus (assembly GCF_000696425.1). NCBI lineage: Eukaryota > Metazoa > Chordata > Mammalia > Dermoptera > Cynocephalidae > Galeopterus > Galeopterus variegatus. The sequence goes on from NW_007838343.1 coordinate 144, forward strand.
TAGCTCTAAGAATTTTTTATTACAGTCTTTTTTAGGTTCTTCTATACATAAGATCACATCATCTGAAAACAATGCAGTTTGACTTTATTTTTTCCACTGTGGGTGCCATTTATTTCTTTCTCTGTCTTGATTGCTCTGGCTAATACTTCTAATACTGTGTTCAACAGGAGTGGTGAGAGAGCCTGTTCTTAAGAGAAAAGCTTTCACCTTTCCCCCATTCTGGATGATATTGGCAGTGGGTTTGTCATATATGGTCATTATTGTGTTGAGATAATTTCCTTTTATACCTAATTTGCTGAGAGTCTTTATCACGAAGTGATGTTGAATTTTGTCAAATGCTTTTTCTGCATCTATTGAGAAAATCATGCGTTTTTTTTCCCTTGATTTTTCTGATGTGGCGTATAACATTTATTGACTTGAATATGTTGAACCATCCTTGCATCTCTAGGATAAATTCCACTTGATCATGATGTATATATTTTTTGATATGTTGCTCTATTCTGTTTGCTAATATTTATTGAGTATTTTTACACCTGTGTTCATCAAAGATACTGGCCTATAATTTTCTTTTTTTGTTGTATCTT
>NW_007838344.1:0-727 GCF_000696425.1 Galeopterus variegatus
TGATATGAGAATAGCTACTCCAGCTCGTTTTTCTTTTCTGTTTGCATGGAAGATCTCTTTCTATCCTTTCACTCTTAGTCTTTGTGAGCCTTTATGGGTGAGGTGGGTCTCTTGTAGGCAGCATATAGTTGGTTACACCTTTCTTATCCAGTCAGCCAATCTGTGTCTTTTGATTGGGGAATTTGAGCCTTTTAGATTAAGAGTTGTTATTGAGAGGTGTTGATTTATTCCTATCATTTTATTGGTTGTTTGGTTGTCTTAGATGTCTTTTGTTCCTTGCTTTCTGCTTTGCTGTTTGTTTTCTGTGTTTGTTGGTTCCTTAGGTTGTAGATAATGTTTTTGTTTGTTTGTGTTCTTTTCATGATTGTCATTTTTTTTCCTTTTTGTCTTTTTTACTGACCGGCAACGGTATCGCAACCCTCGGTGTTGCACCCACACCGTGCTCAGCCAGTGAGTGGGAACCGGTCTCCACATGGGATCCCAACCCTCGGTGGGAGCGCCACCACGCTCCCATGCAGCGCACTCTCCAGTGCACCACTGGGCCGGCCCATGATTGTCATTTTTAATATACAAGTGGGTTTTGATTTTCTTTGGTTTTTATGGCAATGGTAGTTATTTTCATGAACCAAGCCCAGTACTCTCTTGATAATTTCTTGTAAGGGTTTTCAGTTTTTGTTTGTCTGAGAAATATACTATTTGACCTTCATTTTGGAAGGACAGCCTTGCA
>NW_007838345.1:0-727 GCF_000696425.1 Galeopterus variegatus
GCTTCAATCTCTTTGCTTGTTATTGGTCTGTTCAGGTTTTCTATTTCTTCTTGGTTTAGTCATGGAAGTTTGTATTTGTCCAGAAAATTGTCAATTTCCTGGTTTTCGTATTTATTGGCATATAGTTATTTATAATAACCTCTGAGAATTCTTCACATTTCTGTGGTATCAGTTGTCATGCTTCCCTTTTCATTTCCGATTGTCATTATTTGGGTTTTTTGTCTTCTTTTCTTTGTTGTTGTTGTTAGCCTAGCTAATGGTTTGTCTATTTTATTTGTCTTCTCAAAAACCAACTTCTTGTTCTATTGATCTTTTGTACTGTTTGGGGGTATCTATTTCATTTAGTTCTGTCCATATCTTAACTATTTCTATTTGTCTTCTACTTGTAGGATTGCACTGGTGTTTTTCTAGTTCTTTGAGGTGTAGTGTTAGGTCATTTATTTAAAGCCATTCCATTCTTTTGATGTAAGCATTATAGCAATAAACTTCCCTCTTAGTACTGCTTTTGCTGTATGCTACAGGTTTTGGTGTGATGTATCTTTATTTTTGTTAGTTTCAAGAAATTTTTTGATTTCTTGTTAATTTCTTCTTAGACCCATAGGTCATTCAGGAGTCTATTGTTTAGTTTCCCTTCACCTGTATAAGTTTCAGAGTTGGCTTGTTATTGATTTCCAGTTTTAATCCACTGTAGTCTGAAAAGATTCTTGGAATGATTTCATTTTTTTTT
>NW_007838346.1:0-727 GCF_000696425.1 Galeopterus variegatus
ATAAAAATTATAAAAATAAAGTAAAAAAATAAATAAACTGCTTTAAAAATAAAATATTTTTTAAAAAACAAATATATTTCTTGGTAATTAGATTGTGAGGGTGGAGTCATAAAGCCCCCCATCCCCCTAACAAGGCTACCGATACTTTCTAAAAGAGCTTGATATGGTTGACTATCCAAATTGGCTAAGGTCATTTCACAAAGGTAAGGAATTAGTTGAGACACACACATTGCATTTTAATGTCACTCTCAGTTGAATCTGAGTCAGGTGATCTGCAAACTATGCATTAAGAAATACTGGATTAAGAAAGGACATACTTAATTGTAAATGTATTTTAGAAATCTAGTCTTTGATAAAAATCTAGTCTTTGAGAGCTAGCAAAGTTATTAGGAGAGTCAGAAAAAAACGTTTTTTATTTTAAAATAATTTATCAGAAAAAAACTTTTTTTTTATTTTAAAATAATTTTAGGCATATAGATCCCCCCAAAAAAGGTGCAAGAAAGATGTTACAATAAGTTGACTGATACAACTAACCTTTACTTCTCTTAATATTTACACTTGGGAACTTATCTCTTTTCATATTTACATGTAGGATTTAGTTTAATCTGAGGCAAGCAGAACTCTGTTATGTAATTGTTTGAATTTCAGGACACGTGCAATCACTTCAACTATTTTGTTTTATATTATCATCTATTTGCCTGAGAGTTAAAATCAAACTTTTTAAAGC
>NW_007838347.1:0-727 GCF_000696425.1 Galeopterus variegatus
CTCTAATTATATATATATCATTTATCTCAGTATTAATTAATTCAGTAAGTATTTCATTTAACGCCTAATATGTACAAGAAATTGCATCAGGCACTGGGATAAAAACAAAACTATTATGTAATTCTTGTTGTTAGTCCCCTGGTAAACAGAGACCCAAATAACTGTTAAATGATGCATTTACTTAGCAATGGATACCTGTATAAATGCCTCTGCTCAGGGTTCCCGTTCATGTCTTACTTATTCACTCATATTTCAAATGGTATTTGGGTATCAACTATGTGTATAATATTGAGGAAGTTAGATGGGGGTTGGAGCCAATAGGTACAACTAGGTTAAACACCAAAAGAATTTTATTTAAGAACAATACCCAATCCAGTAAGATAATATTTACTAAAAAGTAATTTTTTAATAATCAATTTCACAATTAATTGTCCATTATATAACAGCAATAAACACTTACAAAAATAAAATAATAAATATGTATAGCATATACTATAGCATAAAAACTATAAATTGTCTAGAAACAGATCTAAGAAAAGTTACATAGGACCTCTTTAAAGAATATTGCATAGTAATGTTGATCGAAATTAAGAAAGATATAAAGACATGGATGGATATCTACTGGATGTGATCATCAATGGTATAAGCACAGATAGCAAAGTCCAGGGATCAAACTCTAAAGTATGCCGGTGGTTAGAGACCATGGAAAAGAGAATCAAGCATCCAG
>NW_007838348.1:0-727 GCF_000696425.1 Galeopterus variegatus
AGGAAGACTTAAAGCTTGAGAGAAGAAAAAATGCTTATAGAACAAGATGGAGGTTGAGAATAAACCTTTTTCATGGAGTAAAAAAAAAAAAATTCTTTAAAAAAGATGTTGAGAGGAAGGACTACAAAAGCCCTGAGTTAAACGTTATATTGAAGGGCAACCGTTTAGCTTTAACATCAAAACAAGTGGTTTAAATAGAACCTAAATGTTACTTGAAAAGTCAAGTTGTAGGTGATTAAAATAATTTCAAGGTGATAGTTTAAAAAGGTTAAATATGAAGGTGAGTAAAAGATATTAAAATTCATGGCACAGGAAAGTGTGTCATTCGAAACCTACACTTAAAGCATTTATTTACTAACAATTGACGAAAATAGGAAAGATTAATTGGGAGTGATAGTATAAAAACAATTTGGAGAATGAAGATTAGGAACTTAAAGTGGAAAACTCGACAAAAATGCAGGAAGGTGAAGAAAAGACGTAGGGAAGATAGGACAACTAGAAGATAAAGTATGCCTTTAGAAGACAAGAAAACCTAACTTAAACCATAAAAGTAAAAAGGAGAAGAAAAAGTAGACTAGGAAACAGAAGCAAGTAGGGGCAAATATACAACTTAAAAAGCTAAAAGATAGAAACAAAATAGAAAGTGACTGAAGATATGTCAAGGAAATGTATTTCAGATAGAAAATAAAAAACAAGACAATTACTGGATGCAAGCATACAAGATAGG
>NW_007838349.1:0-727 GCF_000696425.1 Galeopterus variegatus
AGCACAGTAGAGGTTCATATCAAGCATTCAAAAATATTTATTGAAATTTTAATTAAATGAAGGCTTATTGGACTGGATTAAATGCTTTGTATCAAATAACTATTAATTCACAATATATTAACTTTCCTCTCCATAGGATTTACCTCATAGTCAAATATCCAGTTAAATAAAGGCCAATATTTATAGTGATTCTGATAATTAAAAAGAACCAGTTGTTTTATTATTTTCCCTTTAATTTACTTGGCACTTAAAACAAAGAAATAGGAAGTTCACTTAATTTTGCTTTGGGAAAACATAAAGAATCCTTTAAAAAGTGGACCTTAAAGGTTTTGGTTTTTAAATTTTTTTCTTTAATTTTTAAAAGTCTGGGATTTGATCCAGGGCAATTCATTTTGAGATAGCCACTAAATTCCTCAAAACATGTATCTTAATATATTATGCATGTTTTATTTTTATTTTTATTATTTTATTATTTTTTTTAATTTTTATTTTCTCAATATACAATGTAGCTGATTATTATGTCCCATCACCAAACCTTCCCTCCCTCCTCCCTCTCTTCTCTCCCACCCAAGCATGTCCTTTCCATTTGCTTGTTGTAAGAACTTCAAAAAAATTGTAGTTGTTATACCTTCCTCTCCCCCCCACCCCGGTTTTTTTTTGGGGGGGGTGTATGTATGTGAGTGAATTAATTTATTTATTTTTAGCTCCCACAAGTAAGTGAGAACAT
>NW_007838350.1:0-727 GCF_000696425.1 Galeopterus variegatus
GGATAAACTTTATATTATTATAAATAATAAACTTTGGAGGCATGTTAATCAGCTTTTCAATCTTGCAGCAACATTTTCAGAACTCATTGTTTCAGAGTCACTGCTAAAGAGTTGGCATTTAGCAGTTCCCTTTCTATAATAACAGCTGTGATCACTTTCAGAAGCATAATCTGAAGAGTGAACTCAGAGATGATAGAATTTTAGAGCTAAAAGGGACCCTGAAATTATTTGGCACAATTCATTCTTTTTCACCTTTTTACCTTTATTGAGGAAATAAAGGTACAGTGAGATGACTTGCCCAAGATACGGGGCTGGGGTTAGAACAGAGAGTCCCCACTCCCACTGTGGGGCTTAAGTTGTCAGAAGCCCCTGAGTTAGACCTCTCATAGGTGGTAAGGAATGGTTCTTACCATTAGTCAGTTATCTGCCTCCTTGTGAAATCTCAGAGTAAAATTGTGTCTTATTCAACTTTGTACCCTCCTATGTGTCTTGGACATCTAGGGGCTCAACAAATATTTGTTGAACAAATTGTGGTTGGACAAATTGATTTTAAGTTGAAAATGTATTTAGGAAGTGAAAAACAGGAAAACATATCTCTTTTCCAGGTTGAAGAAGTGTTCTGACAACAGAATCAGTATGTTAGCAGCAAATAACCTAAGAATTAACCTTAGAACTTTTACAGTAGTGAAGCTACGTTATATTTTCATTTTTCCAAGACTTAAAAAAA
>NW_007838351.1:0-727 GCF_000696425.1 Galeopterus variegatus
GCATATACTCCCTGGCTCTCTCTGGGAATAGGCCCACTTTTTGAACTGACTCAAGACAAGAGATTTTTGAGAACTTTTCCCATGAATGTAGATTTGTTCTCCCCTAGAGAGAGGGTGTACAAAATACTAAGAGTATAATAATTTCTTTATCTTATTGCATTTGTGTACACACTCCTCTAGAAAGGACTGAGCACAGGGCCTTCCTCTCAGCCAGATGTTTGACCTTATTTACAAGGCAGTTCAAATTCCCATTTAAATTTATCTTTCAATAAAAAATGTACATTAAAGGCTTAAGAGCAAACTTGCAAGCTTGCCCAAATTTTCTTCTCTCTTTTACAGTCTGAATTATTTATAGAATTGATGCAGCATTTTAAAGTTCCTAGAACACTTTCAGGTTGTAGATTTAGGCACACCTGGTCCTCCACACGGCTTACACTGCAGTTTCATATTATCTCATGACAATGGGCACCTAAAATGTATCCAGTTGTTCAGTTTATAAATTAAAACTTTATTCTAGCTTTAGAGATTGTTGACTATTTAGAGTAATAATTTATATTAAAATGTAACATTCATATTTTAGAGGAATTCATACCAATGAGCTCAAACTCAAAAAGCTTCTTTTGTTTGTATGTGGTATAAAGCCACTATATATCACATTGATAATGGTTTCAAAAGTTTAACTGTATAATTATTTTTAGGAATCCATTTTCTCTCAGAAAATGATGAT
>NW_007838352.1:0-727 GCF_000696425.1 Galeopterus variegatus
CCATTTTCCATATAGAAACACTAAAATTCCAAAAGTAGAATATCATCAAATGTGAAATGCATTAAAGTACTGTCCATATGTAATCAGTACACTCAGAGACCTGCTACAGTCATCTCTGAATTGTTTATGTACATGTTATTGATACAAAAAACCTGCAACTGAACATCCATTTTTCAGTTGTCCTTTTCTTTACATAGAATTAAATATTTTTAAGGAACTTTAGAGATATGAAGAAAATGCACTAAAGTGACTTTCTGCTAAGGCTGTCTGTGCCTTACCTTGATCATATGTGCAATATATTTTGAGGAAAACTTGTAGCCCATTTCTAGCTAAGATAGTGGAAGACTTCTAGTTCCTTTTTAGCCAACTTGTTTTTTCCTAGTTAGTCATTTGAGCATAAAATCCAAAAACAGCTCAGAATCTAAGTCATGTTTTTATGTTAAGTTCATTATAAAATGCCACTCAACTTTTAAAAGGCACTAAAAGAGAACTTTTGCAGCAAAAAAAAAAAAAAAAAAAAAGGGTAAGTTGAAGATTTTGTTGTTTGATCAAGGCATACTAATACAATCCATTTGTCACACGATCACAAGCAGCCTTAAAGAAATGTATGTAGTTCAGGGAAAATTGCATGTTTCTCCTGTCTCCTTACCAAACTATGAGGAGAGTCTCTTGTCATTTTATCTATTTTATGCCTTTCTTTTTTAAAACCTTATTTTGTATTCTGAAA
>NW_007838353.1:0-727 GCF_000696425.1 Galeopterus variegatus
ACCTGAATCTTGAGTGTTCACAGATGCACTTATCCCTTTTTAAATGTAATAATAAACCTAGCGTGTATTCCTGCGCATCCCTAAGGTGTAGAGCTGTTTTTATTTTTCCCTTCTGTTTTTGATCCCCCAGAAGCAGTTGGGTGAGAGAGTTTCCATCACTATTCTCAGGTTCCAGTTTTTGCATTTTTGTTTGTTTTTAAACCCTTCTTGTACATTAAAGCTTTTTTTGCAGCTGGGGAAAAGTAAGGTATCAACAGTGGCTGCTGTCACCCTGCTGCCACCACAGGGAAGCTTTCTCAGAAAATTTCTTGATCTTCTTGTTAGTTCCTGCTGGGGTTAGAAAAGGAAAAGCCCACGAAAGCGTATCAGTCCTACATATCTCTATATCTTCTACGGGCTTCATATGCTCCCGCTATCCCACACTTGACAGTGACCGATTTGTTAAAATCTTCTAAGCTGAATCACCTTACTGGTTATATGGCACTTGGCAACTTCTGCCACAAGTAACTGACTGCCTGAGTCCTATTTCTCCCTCAGTCTTTCTCCAGAGTTTAGATCAGTTGTTTGCCCTGAAACGTCAATTCCCTCATGTAAAGTAGTTAATTTGCAGTTTCCCAGCTTTTTTCTTGTTGTCAGTGTGGAAGCAACACTTTCTACCTCGCAACATCTCTGAGCTGAAACTGAAAGTCTCCCCTGGAACCTTTTTGCACAAAGACTTCATAGGACA
>NW_007838354.1:0-727 GCF_000696425.1 Galeopterus variegatus
CTGACAGGAGTGCAGGAGAATTCAGGTCTTCTCCTTCCTCCTCCTGGGTTGTGTGTAACACGTCACACCCTCTCAGCCTGGACAGTATGGCAGGGGGTCCCTGTGCCTGTACCCCAGGCACACAGGAGGTCCACTGGGCCTGGGGCCCTAACCACCCTCTGTCGTGCCCATCAGATAGCCAGTACTCAGGCAGGAGAGTTCATGGAATGCCCCTGCCCTTATTTTTTTATTGAATTTTTGATATTGAAATAAAATCACTATTTTAGATTTTGGAGCATCATTTGAGTTTATGACAGCTTCAGAGTGATACAAAGCACCATGAACTCGTCACCTTTTTAAACACTTTTGTAACCAGTTGCTTACTGCTAAAATGCTCTTACTCAAAGGCTCCACCTCCTTCCTGAGATTGACAAGTAAGGCAAAAACCAAATACGTATTTTAAACAAATTCACTTTTTTTATTCTAACCTTCCGGCTGCCTTTATTCTTGATAGGTAAGGCACCTTTCATTCCTAACAAGACGAGCACTGATGCATTGCAGATGTGTAACAGGCCACTGGAGCTAACGAGGACAAAGAAAAGTCAGTGATGGGGAGAGAAAAAGCGGGAGACGGTCACGTAAATCGCTCTCCCTTTCTAGTTAAGTGGTGCTGGTGCTGGTGCTGCTGGTGCTGGTGCTGGTGCTGGTGCTGCTGGTGCTGCTGGTGCTGGTGCTGCTGGTGCTGGTG
>NW_007838355.1:0-727 GCF_000696425.1 Galeopterus variegatus
ATTGTGAGGACAAGCCTAAAGCATAGAGTCGCAAGCTTAGAAAGTATACTGATATACATACATATATAATGAGACTAGCACGTATTATGTGCAGCCTTCAATTTCCAAGTCTTCTCTTCCATTACTCTTCAATGATTGGCCTAAAATGCAGACTCAGACTCAGAAAATAATAGAACAGTGTAGGGGAGGGCAATTAGATTGTAAGTAGAACCACATTCAGAATAGGATGCAGATGCATCCTCTGAGAGAAACAAAAAGAATGTGAACTCTTGTCAGCAGCAAATTAATCAAACTCTTTCTTCTTACAAGGGTTATGCTAAAACTATCTCGAACACAGTTTGCAAAATACTAAATTTGAAGAGGCTGCAAATTTAAAGGGAATACTTCTAGACAATCCTAAGAGAACCAGATTTTTCTTTTCTCTAAAGAAATTAATAATTGCAAATATGATGCTGCTGGGCTTTGGAGGAAAATCTTCTGTCTTCTCAAGGGCTGGTGCTAGGCAATAACCCACGTGTTGTTGAAACTCTCAGAAAAAAATCTTCCTTTGGGGGTTTCCAGAGGCTATTTTATATCCGTTTGTTGAGGCACAAAATAAAGACAATATCCTCTAAATATATTAATATGAATAATCTTATATCCATCATGCAAAGGTTAATGCAAGGAGTTGTTGTTAGAAAATTTGTAGCATCCTTTACCTGACAATTAAGAATTTCTAGGTTGATAA
>NW_007838356.1:0-727 GCF_000696425.1 Galeopterus variegatus
TATCAATTTATGGCCAATCTTGTTTCACCTGCGAACCGCTCCATTCCTCCCAATCCTCATGCGATTATTTGAACATATATATACTTTATGTTATTTCATCAATAATGTTTCTATGTGTATCTCTGAAAATATAAAAACTTTTCAAAGATTAAGGTTTAACATATAATAAGGAACATAATTCAATGCATGGAGCTTGATGAATTTCTTTAAGGGTAGATATCATTTAACCAGCACACAGATAGTTTTAACACCTTAAAAAAATATCTGTGGTATGTGTTATGCTGACTTACAATGTTAAAGATTAGTTTTGTCTATTCATGACCATTATATAAGAAGAAATACACAGAATGTACTCTTTTGGGTCTTGTGTCAATTTTCTCAACATTGTGTCTGTGATACTCATCCAACTTATTATATTAGCAGCAGTTTATTTTCTGATTTCTAAGTTATAAATCAAATAGTTATAGCACAATAAATTTAATCATTTTCTAATAATAGAGATTTGGGTTATTTCCAATATGTGACTGTTATAAACAGAGCGGCTAAAATATTCTTGCACATGTTTTTCACAGAATCATATCTTTAGAATATAATCATATCATTAGGAGTGGAATTGAAAACCTATATGGTCGCCATATGTTTAGCTTAGTGGACATTAGCAGCTAATTTCAAAGATGTTTTACCAATATATTCTCCCATCATGAAAGCATGAGAGTTTTAATTGCTC
>NW_007838357.1:0-727 GCF_000696425.1 Galeopterus variegatus
AAAAAAAAAAAAAAAAAAAAAGAGGTTATGTTCATTCTTTGAGGGATTTTGATGAGAAGAACTGCATTCTTACCATCTGGTGCTCATAGCCTCTGGGGGTCCTTGCTCTGGATGAGGTTTACATGCAAGCCTGGGGAGGCAGGGGGACCTGGTGTGGCCTCGACAGCCATCAGATTCTATATGGCAGGCCTCTCCCCATCCCAAAGTTTCGTTAGATGTCATCGTGCTGTGGTGGTGGTGCAGGTCCACTCCCTGGACAACTGACATAAATGGTGGTTGTCAGCATGAGTTTGACCACAGGCGCCCTCCTTCTGTGGGCCAGAATGTCCCGGACAGCTCTGGTACAGACCCGACTGTAAGCTTTGGGTGAATATCACAAACAGGTTTGATGGGGCGTCTTTGGGTGTAAGGCCATTATTTCAACTTAGCCCCGAGCACTATCCCCTTTGTAATCACAGAAATGTCTGGGCACCTCTAGGTAGCATGGCTGTGAGGACGTTGGGGACAGTATTGTGGTTGAGTGGGTGGGAACTCAGGGTTAGTCTGGAAAACCCAGGATTTGACCACAGTTTCCCACTGGTACATTTAGTGACTCTCAAAAAAACATTTCTGCTAGGGCCGACCCCGTGGCGCACTCGGGAGAGTGCTGCGCTGGGAGCGCAGCGACGCTCCCGCCGCGGGTTCGGATCCTATATAGGGATGATCGGTGCGCTCACAGCGCTCACTG